>NW_026878736.1:0-24724 GCF_032173495.1 Musca vetustissima | reverse complement strand
AATTTGATAGTGAGAACCACTGAGAATCCAAAATACCAAAATCAGTGGGTACTATTTACTACGAGGTGATCGGATACATTGTAAGCTCCATATATACATAGGCATGTTTCTTCAATTGAAAGGAATTTCCTCCTGAAATGTAGAAAAAAAGCGTCTGAGGGGCTCTGAATGGAACCGCATGTAAGGTTTCTCTTATCTCTGCTTATGCTTCTCTTGATAAACAAGTAAATGAGAAGTGTAGACACGTTCTGGGTTCATGTTTACAACCCTGTCGAACCTGATTCAAAATACATTGGTGCATTTTTTATGTGGAGGTTAGGCCAATATATGGTATCACTTCATAGAAACACTTTCTGAGTCGATTTATGCAGGTATAAATAAGTGGAAAATGCATGCGTAAATTTTATGCAAAATGCAGGTCCCATTTATGATCTGCATGAGATGAAATTTGGTAAATGGTGCACCAATTTGCACGAAATTTGGCAAAACGTACCGAAATGGGCTTAGAATGACGTACGTGAAAATTCGTGAAAATCGGTCCTGATTTAGATATAGCTCCCATATACATTTTCTACCGATTTTATGATGACGTAAATTTTGCACAATGCATTGAAATTAATACAATTTACTCTCGGCAAGTTTCGTTAAAAACGGTTCGGATTTAGATATTGCTACCCCATGTATATTTTCGTCCGATTTTAGGTAAATGGTGCACCAAACTCCTAATGTTTGTTTGATATGTTCCATCAGAAACAGTGACGTAAATGACATACACTACGTATAATATACATACATACGCATAATACATACGTCAGAAACGCCGGATACCCACCCAAAACCATTAGGGTTTTGACCAAATAGATTTTTCTATTAATTAATTTGGAAATTACGTATGCTTTAGTCAAATCCATATCAAATTTATTCTCCAAAAAGTTTAGAATTTAGTATCACTTCTAGTTAGAATGATACCGGACCGATTTTCATGAAACTAGGCAGACATCATTCTAGGCTCAACTAACTACGTTATAACAAATTTAGTGCAAATCGAAGGATATATAGGGACTTTGGTGCACCATTTACATGAAATCGGACGAAACTATATATGGGAGCTTTATCTAAATCTTGACCTATTTTCACGAAACTTGGCAGACATCATTCTAGACTCAATTCAGTACGTTATGCCAAATTTCGTGCAAATCGCAAGATATATGTGGTGCACCATTTACATGAAATCGAACCAAACTATATATGGGATCTATATCTAAATCTGGACTTATTTTCTCGAAACTTGGCAGACATCACTCCAGGCTTAATTCAATACGTTATGCCAAATTTCGTGCAAATCGAAAGATATATAAAGACTTTGGGGCACCATTTACATGAAATCGGACGAAACTATATATGGGAGCTATATCTAAACCTGGACCGATTTTCACGAAACTTGGCAGACATCATTCTAGACCTAAATGATTAGGCTGTAAAAAATTTCGTGCAAATCGAAAGATGTATAGGGACCGTTTACATTAAATCGGTTAAATATATATATGGGCACTATATCTAAATCTGAACCGACTTTTCCCAATTTCAATAGGGTTCGTCCTTGGGCCGAATAAGTGACCTATGCCAAATTTCATCCGATTCGGATCATAAGTGCGACCTGTACTTTGTTTACAATTTAACATGAACAGACAGACAGACGGACGGACGGACATGCATAAATCGACTTAGAAAGTGATTCTATGCATATTCTCAAAAGGAACCATGTGTCTATCTCGTTTCCTTTTGCCTGTTACAAACATATGCACAAAGACATAATACCCTGTACCACAGTGTGGTGAAGTGTATAATGATATATCTTCTTGAAAATAACTGTATGTGGCAATAATATTCAAATAAATGACGATTACTACATTTTATACAGGTATATGACGTTTTCGATGTTTACACCTTTTTGACAGTCGAAAACCTAAAAATTCGTCACACGGACCATCCCTATTGACACAACATTTTGCACAACATATCAAATTGAGACTAGAATGAAGTTATTATGTTTTTTTTTTTTAATTCGTGAAAATGGACATAGATTCCACATATATTTCAACGTGTGTCTGATGGATATTAAATTTTGAAATGACTCTAAATCTTCCCGAATGAAATAAGATTTAGAATAGGTTGGAAAATGGCATGTGTATGGATTGATGTTAATCCGTTACATTATAGATAAAAATCACATATTTAAATTCGGTCAATTTCATCTCAATGCTCCTTCGACATGAAATTGTTAGGATACATATGTAGAATATATCCAAAGTGGTGATGGGTATCATAAAGTCGGCCCTGTCCGACTTTACTAGTTTTCTTATTGATTTTGGTAATAGTTTTAAAACTAAGTATCAGAGGACAATAACTAGCCATAAAGTTTGTATATCTGTTGAATAAATACTGAGATATAGAGCTCGAAAAAAGTGCAGAATGTGCTCCAGTCTCCCTTGCTGGGAAATGTCTTTGAAAAAATACAATAACATTTTGAATTTTTTGTTCAAAATGTATGACCATATATTCGGTATATACATTATATATACATATTTCTCTTGTTCAGTGACTTATGCTAAAAATTGAGAGAAAATATTTTTGTTCCTTATACCACCCTTCTAAAACGACATCTTGTGGGAAAAATGGGTAAAAACTAGTAATAAGTGCGATTTTAACTCTAACAAGTAAAAAAGCGTTAAGTTCGGCCACCATAGCTATACTAACAGATACATGCAATGAAAATAGAGGGAACATACCAAAAAGTTTACCGATATGTAAACCATTATGTACACCAAATACAAACTTCAGCAATTTTTAATGGAGATTTTTCCTAAAATCTGTAAGATCTAAAAAGTGGACTGATACTGATAACGCATGGTAGAGTATAAAATCCTCAAACTACTGTAATTTGGATTACAAAGGCTTATATGAGGCTACGACTGAAAGGGATTATATGAGGCTATGACTGAAAGGGGACCGATATTGAGTACATAGTATAGGAAATAGTGAATATTTAGGGATATCATTATATGAGGGCTATGCCTAATTAATGACCGGTATATGCCAATTTTGAACCCAATATTGAGGAGATGAGTTTTTTTTATCACAATATCTTTAGATGGGTAAATATTGGCTATTCCCCGTAACGACTACCCAACCCCAACACACGAAAAAATCAGATAACTATTCTAATAAAAAAGGGGGTGAATATTAATATTTTTGGTGGAGAGATTTGTTACCATATACGACTACAAAATACCAAATTTCAGCGAATTCGGTTGAAAATCGCGCACAAGAACCCCAAAATACCGAAAATTTGGGGTACTTTTATATGGGGGATACCCGAAAAATTTGACGTATATAAATAATTTTTTGTGGAAAGATTTTCTACCCAATAAGATCTCAAATTACTAAATTACAGCCAATTCGGTGAAAAAATCCGGTAAAAACCCCCTAAAAGCTGAAAATTGGGAGGTACCCTTATATGGGGGCTACCAGAAAAAGTGGACCTATATTTATAATTTTTAGTGGGAAAATTTGGTAACCAATAAGAATTGGTAACCAATAAACACCCAATGTACCAAATTTCAGCGAATTCGGTTGAAAACCGCGCTCAAGAACCCTAAAATACCGAAAATTTGGGGGATACTCTTATATGGGAACTATGCCTAAACGTGGACCGATATAGCCCAATGAACCCTTCGAACTTGACCTGCCTGCAGACAAAAGACGACTCTATGCAAAATTTTAGCGTTCTATCTCGATTCGTTTAGACGCTAGAGTGATTACAACAGAAAGACGGACATGATTAGATCGTCATAGAATTTTATGCTGATCAAGAATATATATACTTTATAGGGTCGGAAATGATTATTTCGATGCGTTACATACGGAAAAACAAAACTAATATACCCTCCATACTATGGTGGAGGGTATAAAAATGGGGTTATATGGGGACTACCCCTAAAATGAGGCGAATATTATTAATTTTTGGTAGGGATATTTGTTACCATATACGACTACAAAATACCAAATTACAGCAAATTCGCTTAAAAAACGCGCTCAAGAACCCCAAAATACCGAAAATTGGGGGGGGGGTACCCTTATATGGGGGCTATCACTAAAAGTGGACCGATGTTTATAATTTTTGGTTTAGACATTTGGCACCAAATCAGAACCCAATGTACCAAATTTCAGCGAATTCGGTTGAAAAACGCACTCAAGAACTCCAAGTTTACACTTTTTGACAGTCGAAAACCTAAAAATTCGTCACACGGACCATCCCTATTGACACAACATTTTGCACAACATATCAAATTGAGACTAGAATGAAGTTATTATGTTTTTTTTTAATTCGTGAAAATGGACATAGATTCCACATATATTTTAACGTGTGTCTGATGGATATTAAATTTTGAAATGACTCTAAATCTTCCCGAATGAAATAAGATTTAGAATAGGTTGGAAAATGGCATGTGTATGGATTGATGTTAATCCGTTACATTATAGATAAAAATCACATATTTAAATTCGGTCAATTTCATCTCAATGCTCCTGCGACATGAAATTGTTAGGATACATATGTAGAATATATCCAAAGTGGTGATGGGTATCATAAAGTCGGCCCTGTCCGACTTTACTAGTTTTCTTATTGATTTTGGTAATAGTTTTAAAACTAAGTATCAGAGGACAATAACTAGCCATAAAGTTTGTATATCTGTTGAATAAATACTGAGATATAGAGCTCGAAAAAAGTGCAGAATGTGCTCCAGTCTCCCTTGCTGGGAAATGTCTTTGAAAAAATACAATAACATTTTGAATTTTTTGTTCAAAATGTATGACCATATATTCGGTATATACATTATATATACATATTTCTCTTGTTCAGTGACTTATGCTAAAAATTGAGAGAAAATATTTTTGTTCCTTATACCACCCTTCTAAAACGACATCTTGTGGGAAAAATGGGTAAAAACTAGTAATAAGTGCGATTTTAACTCTAACAAGTAAAAAAGCGTTAAGTTCGGCCACCATAGCTATACTAACAGATACATGCAATGAAAATAGAGGGAACATACCAAAAAGTTTACCGATATGTAAACCATTATGTACACCAAATACAAACTTCAGCAATTTTTAATGGAGATTTTTCCTAAAATCTGTAAGATCTAAAAAGTGGACTGATACTGATAACGCATGGTAGAGTATAAAATCCTTAAACTACTGTAATTTAGATTACAAAGGCTTATATGAGGCTACGACTGAAAGGGATTATATGAGGCTATGACTGAAAGGGGACCGATATTGAGTACATAGTATAGGAAATAGTGAATATTTAGGGATATCATTATATGAGGGCTATGCCTAATTAATGACCGGTATATGCCAATTTTGAACCCAATATTGAGGAGATGAGTTTTTTTATCACAATATCTTTAGAAGGGTAAATATTGGCTATTCCCCGTAACGACTACCCAACCCCAACACACGAAAAAATCAGATAACTATTCTAATAAAAAAGGGGGTGAATATTAATATTTTTTGGTGGAGAGATTTGTTACCATATACGACTACAAAATACCAAATTTCAGCGAATTCGGTTGAAAATCGCGCACAAGAACCCCAAAATACCGAAAATTTGGGGTACTTTTATATGGGGGATACCCGAAAAATTTGACGTATATAAATAATTTTTTGTGGAAAGATTTTCTACCCAATAAGATCTCAAATTACTAAATTACAGCCAATTCGGTGAAAAAATCCGGTAAAAACCCCCTAAAAGCTGAAAATTGGGAGGTACCCTTATATGGGGGCTACCAGAAAAAGTGGACCTATATTTATAATTTTTAGTGGGAAAATTTGGTAACCAATAAGAACCCAATGTACCAAATTTCAGCAAATTCGGTTGAAAACCGCGCTCAAGAACCCTAAAATACCAAAAATTGGGGGGTATCCATATATAGGGGCTACCGGAAAAAATGGACCTATATTTATAATTTTTTGTGGAGAGAGTTGCTACCCAATAACAACTCAAATTACTAAATAACAGCCAATTCGGTGAAAAAATCCGGTCAAAACCCCCTAACAACTGAAAATTGGGAGATACCCTTATATGGGGGCTACCAGAAAATATAGACATATATAATAAATTTTTTGTGGGGAAATTTGGTATCCAATAAGAACCCAATATTCGAAATTTCAGCGAATTCGGTTGAAAACCGCGCTCAAGAACCCTAAAATACCGAAAATTGGGGGTACCCTTACATGGGGGCTACCCGAAAAAATTTACCTATATTTATATCTTTTTGTGGACAGAGTTTCTACCTACTAATAACTCAAATTACTAAATTACAGTCAATTCTGTGAAAAAATCCTGTCAAAACCCCCCAAGAACTGAAAATTGGGAGGTACCCTTATATGGGGGCTACAAGAAAAAGTGGACCTATATTTATATTTTTAAGTCTGGATATTTGGTACCCAATAAACACCCAATGTACCAAATTTCAGCGAATTCGGTTGAAAACCGCGCTCAAGAACCCTAAAATACCGAAAATTTGGGGGTTACCCTTATATGGGAACTATGCCTAAACGTGGACCGATATAGCCCAATGAACCCTTCGAACTTGACCTGCCTGCAGACAAAAGACGACTCTATGCAAAATTTTAGCGTTCTATCTCGATTCGTTTAGACGCTAGAGTGATTACAACAGAAAGACGGACATGCTTAGATCGTCATAGAATTTTATGCTGATCAAGAATATATATACTTTATAGGGTCGGAAATGATTATTTCGATGCGTTACATACGGAAAAACAAAACTAATATACCCTCCATACTATGGTGGAGGGTATAAAAATGGGGTTATATGGGGACTACCCCTAAAATGAGGCGAATATTATTAATTTTTGGTAGGGATATTTGTTACCATATACGACTACAAAATACCAAATTACAGCAAATTCGCTTAAAAAACGCGCTCAAGAACCCCAAAATACCGAAAATTGGGGGGGGGGGGGGGTACCCTTATATGGGGGCTATCACTAAAAGTGGACCGATGTTTATAATTTTTGGTTTAGACATTTGGCACCAAATAAGAACCCAATGTACCAAATTTCAGCGAATTCGGTTGAAAAACGCACTCAAGAACTCCAAAATACCGAAAATTGCGGGGTACCCTTATATGGAGGCTATCCGAAAAAATTGACCTATATTTATAATTTTTGGTGGGGAGATTTGCTACACAATAAGAACTCAAAGTACCAAATTTCAGCGAATTCGGTTGAAAAACGAGATCAAGAACCTCAAAATACCGAAAATTGGGGAGGACCCTAATATGGGAGCTATGCCTAAACATGGACCGATATATCCCATCTTCGAACTTGACCTGCCTGCAGACAAAAAACGACTCTATGCGAAATTTTGGCGATCTGTCTCAATTCGTTTAGACGCTAGAGTAATTACAACAGACGGACAGACGGACATGCTTAAATCGTCATAGAATTTTACGCTGATCAAGAATATATATACTTTATATGGTCGGAAATGATTATATCGATGCGTTACAAACGGAAAAACAAAACTAATATACCCTCCATACTATGGTGGAGGGTATAAAATGAGTTTTTTTTTGAGATTTTTCATTTTTAGAGTTTTAGTCTATTCTGAGACTTATTTTACTATATATATTGTACAGAAATGGCGAACATTTCTGTAGAATATTCTGAATGAGTTTTCAATCTCTTCTGGAAAAGAGGACCGAAAAGACACCTTAAAACCGAACTTTAATTTTAAATGCTACTAATAAAATTAGTCTTTTTTACTGTTATATGAGAAATGGAATATATCACTATTTTTGAAAACTAATGCCGCACATACTTGTCCTTGTTATATTAAGCATTGATTATTTTAAAGCACCGCTTGGGAAAACCGGTTGTAGATGGCAAAAGCATCTGTGAGAAAAATAAAAGCACGGTCACTGCAAAGGGTATTATAAACTTAATATGCTTTCAAAATCTATAGTGTACTTTGAATTTGGTACGTTTGCATGTTAGCCTGTTCAAAAACATCTTTTATTTCGACACACTAATATCATCAACTATTTTAATCGATACATCTATTGTGTAACAAAAAATATCAATTCTAAGACGAATATACGCAGATATCTCATTATTTCTCAATATTAGAGATCACTAATATCTCTAAAATAATATTTAATTTCATTCTTCATCGTACAAACCAAAAAATACAACTTGTAAACTATAAAATATCTTTGTTGCAACATACAAACATATAAATACGGGTTAAATTTCTGTACAACAACGTATTCAGCATAAATATTTACAATGTCTCAAAATATTGACTAGCTTTCTAGCATTTCGATGCAATATTTTGTACAAATTTCAACATAATACATCATACACATGTATTTCAAATATGTTTTTATTAAAATGATAAATATTATGAATATGCATTTTCTGAACTCTCATCTACAATATAGGAGCACACATAAATGCACGAACTCACACACGCAACATGTATACGAACATACTATACATAGAGACAAGTATCAACAATTCTATGCAAATAAATTGCACATTTCATAATGTCATTTTGGTAACAGACATCAGAAATTGGATAACAGAATTTGTGTTCGGGGGCCGGGACGGGAAGAGAGTCCAAGACAATAGATTTGCTTGGCTTTTAATTTTTGCTGTGTTAGCAAGATTGTCATAATAAGTCTCCGATTCTCTGTATTTTTGAAATGTGTAAACAACAATTTTGCATAAATAAAAGCAATGATGGAGGACTATAGGGGAATTGATTGGACTGAAGTTTATATAATATGCATAACAGATGTATTCTAATTTTTGTCATATTCATTTAGAGTAAAAAAAATTACAGATGACCTTGTAATGTGCGTAAAAATAGTATGGGAGTTATTGTGGAATTGAATTGTGCGATTAAGGCTCAAATAGTGAATCTATTAATTCGGCTGTCAAATTACATTATTGTGATTTTAATTGGTTAAATAACAATACTACAATGTAGCAAATATCAAATTTTAATCAATCCCTAAACTTGTCATTCCACAACCTATGAGAAATTTCATATATATCTTTGAGAGATATATCTATGTAAATTTAGACCGATTTCTATAAAACGTCCACAATGCACTTTCCAAATTTTCATCTGAATATTACGACGGTTGGTTAATTGGTGCACAACACTCGCATATAGTTTAGTCCGATAGTATGAAATGCTGCAGTATATACCCAAAGTTTGTGCGATTGAGACTAAAGTTTGCACAGCGCTCTACGGACCAGAATCCAATTTTTTGGCGAAAGTCCATTTCAGGTAGAGCCGATAAAACGTTATACATATATTTGAAATCCGGGGACTTTGAGGTTTATACCAGCAAAATTTTATAACATTCTCGGCCAGGGATTAAAAATTACATAAGGTCAAAGTAAGCATTTTATATTGTTGTGAATACAATTTATATTTGCACACTGTTATATACCATTGACATGCGTCAAAATGAATTGGCAGTCAAATAGACAGAAGGAACTTTTAATTATAATGAAACTGAAAATTTGAAGATAATAATAAACTAGTAAGGAAAGTAGTAAAGTCGGACTGGGCCGACTATATGATAACCTTCACCACTTTGGGTATATTGTACATATATATCCATACAATTGTATGTCAATGTCCCCTCGAAGGAACCTACTCATGTCTTTCTGCAACCTATGATAAATTTACTTTCATTCAGGCCGATTTAGAGTCGTCTGCGTACCATGCGACAAATTTATGGAAAACGATTTATAGCAAAATTGATACACGCTATTCGTTACGCCGCACTGTTAAAAATATAATCTCAATCAGACACCCTTCCAATTACATATGGAAGCAGGGACGTAGGCAGGGGGTGGCCCGGGGGACCCGGCCCCCCAAATGAATTTTTGTCACAGTAAATTTATGTTTGCAGCAGCGAATTTTTTCATTTTGTACTATCTAAATCTGACCCGATTTTCAAGAACCTTAGCACACATCATTCTACGCTTAATTCAGTACGCTGTGTTAAATTTCGTGCAAATCGGATTATATATAGCATTTCCAGATTAAATGGAACCTTTTACAAATTAAACGAGACATTTTCCAATTGGAATGAAACCTTTTGCAATTGGAATGAAACATTTTCCAAATTAAATGAAACCATTATTCTTGTCCAAGGATATATAATATTTCCAGTAATTTTAAATCAATATATGAACATTAAATCAAAGTATATATAGAAATATAGTTGTATGGTTATGAAATTGTGATCGATTTTTTGTAATTAACATTAGTATTCTTTAATTCAGCGTGATTTTATTTAATATCCAACTAAATAAATAGTAACACGAACCGGGATATTTCTTGACATATTGATCTATAAAATTTTGAAATTAATTCTGTATAAATATTTTAGAACAAGAAATTAGTACCTGGTCCTCAATACTAAATACGTATTTGATATAACAAACTGTTGATGATAAGGTAACTGCTTATTTTAATGATGGGGATCCCGATCCGCCGATTTTGTGCTTTTAAAAACCATGTCGATAACGTAGTTAGAGCAATCTTCGAATTTTAAACATAACTAAGTCACAAACAAAGATAAAGACTTAAAATCAGTTTCTGAATTGTAAAAATACAATTCTACAAGATTTATATACATACTTTCGGAACAAGCATACCTTGGTTTGTTTGTTACATTTTTAGTTATACATACATATGTACACTCAAACTGACATTCAAATATTGAAAAAATAAGGGAATTAGCAGCAAATAAACTTGTGGAATCGTAAATTAAAACAAATTCGAAAATACGAACTACTCGCACATTATCGAGAGTTTACTGTTTTATGTGTTCACATTATCAAGATTTCACTGTATTTAAAATTACTTTAACTTTGGCATAGCAACGATTAAAATAAATGATATATTTTAAGAGAACTTATTATACATATACATATTTCTATCTTCTCAATTCTTGTTCTAAAAAATGTAAACGAATCATTTTATAAAGAATACATTTTTACTTTCATAATGTCATAGATCAAGAATGCGTTCCTAATTTTAGCCTATATTTTTACTCAGTGCAAAATTTCGTGCAAATCGAAAGATAACTAGGGACTTTGGTGCACCATTTACCTTAAATCGGACGAAAATATATATGGGAGCTATATTTAAATCTGAACCGATTATCACGGAACATAGCAGACATCATTGAGACTTAATTCAGTACACTCTGCGAAATTTCGTGCAAATCGAAAGATATTTAGGGATTTTGGTGCGCCATTTACCTTAAATCGGACGAAAATATATATGGGAACTATATCTAAATCTGAACTGATTTTCACGAATCTTCGCACACATCATTCTACGCTTAATACAGTACGCTGTGCTAAAAATCGGATGATATATATGGACTTTGGTGCACCATTTACATAAAATCGGACGAAAATATATATGGGAGCTATATATAAATCTGAACTGATTTTTCCCAATTTCAATAAGGTTCGTCCTTAGGCCAAATAAATGAGCTGTGCCAAAATTCATCCGATTCGGATCATGGATGTGTTTTGTACAATTTAACATGGACGAACAGACGGACGGACATAAATCGACTTAGAAATTGATTCTATGCATATTCTCAAAAGAAACGATGTGTCTATCTCGTTTCCTTTTGCCTATTACAAACATATGCACAAAGACATAATACCCTATACCACAGTGTGGTGAAGGGTATAAAAAAAATTCGCATTAAAACTTATAAATTTAACATTTTCCAAAAAAACGTGAGTTTCAGAACCTAGTGCCAAGCAATGCCAGAGGATATTTTACGATCGTCTGCGACCGTACATAAACTTAAGAGTTTAAAAATTTAGGGAATTATACCCTTCACCATACTGTAGTACAGGATATGGTGTCTTTGTGCATATGTTAGTAACAGGCAAAAGGAACCGAGAGACACCCATGGTTCCTTTTGAGAATATGCATAGAATCACTTTCTGAGTCGATTTATGTATGTCCGTCAGTCAGTCCGTCCATGTATTTTTGTGAACAAAGTACAGGTCGCATTTATGATCCGATTTGGATGAAATTTGGCACAGTTCACTTATTTGGCCCAATAACGAACCCTATTGAAATTCAGATTTAGATATAGCTCCCATATATAGTTTCGTCCGATTTTTTGTGAATGTTACAACAAACTCCTAATATTTATCCGATTGGGACAAAATTTAGCATAGAGAATGCAATTGAACAAAGAATTATGTGTGATAAGGTTTGTTCAAATCGGTTCAGATTTTGATATAGGTCTTGTATATATTTTCGTTCGATTTTATGTAAATGGTTCAAGGGCCTATGTTTGTTCGATTTACACGAAATTTGGCAGAGGGTATAAAATTGAATTTAGAGTGAAAACAAAAAACAAATTGTGTATGCAACGGTTGCTCAATTTGGTCCATACATAATTTTACTCGATTTCATACACCAAATGGTACACCAAAGAATCCAAGTCTGTCCGTTTGACAATCAAATTTTCATTGATTTCACTTGGTTCAAATATCTATCTAGATGTTCCATCTCAATGGCCCTCCAAAGATTCCAGACATAGTATCTACAGGATAATGTAGATATTAACATCTTATGTATGTACCCAAAGTGGGGAAGGGTATCATTAAGTCGTCCCCGCCCGACTTTTGAACTTTCCTCAATGGTTTTTATTGGTATAAAGGCAGATAATATTGAGATATCATCTATCTTCATGTCGAATATCGGATTGTAGGATATAACACATTTCTTCAATTTTATTTAAAAGTTTTGAAATTTATTGACAGCAATTTGCTAATATCATTGTCTTTCAAAAACTTGATTACACATGTTATAATTATATATTCACAACAATTTCACAAGTGTTGATGTAGCTTCAAAAATTGATACAAATTTAATAGCTTCAATATTTTTCTTGAAAAATAATTCCGCTTTATTATTGTATATGGTGCGTATATAAACAAATACTTTGTATTATGTATGTATGGTATATGATTCACTTATGCTGCAAACATATTTATATGTGTGTTATGTGTTATGCGTTTTGTTGCGTATATAAATATTTTATTCTTGGTCTGACTCCTCTCCATTTTTTATGAAACACGTGCAGACACGCTCAACAAAGTATTCTACATGAATTGAATGAATGACTGTGTGAGTGAGCGAGTGACTGAATGATACGCATTTCTGAATGGCAACAAACATTTATTGTTGTCAGTGGAAAGAAAAAACCAGAAACGAAACACTGGATGCAGGAATTCAAGTAAAGTTGAAGTGCCGAGTAATGTAGATTTATTGGTTTGTATATAAACGATATTTTATGACAGATTATAAATAATAATAATATTTACATCCATGTACATGGCTCTATGTTGTGTGTGTTTGAGAACTATTAGGAGATATCAGCCTTATTGTGTAACTGCTGGCATTCATTTGTTGGAGATTCATTATCTCAAATTTGCCGTATTTTATAATATTTTATACGATGACAGGATGAGTTGTCTCCGTATTTTTGTTATACAAAATGTTGCTGGTAAGTTATATACTTGAAATGAAATTGTAGATTTCAATGATCTTCAAAAAAAAAAAAAAATAATAATAATAATATGAAGTAAAAATGAAAATATGACCCGGATGAGGAAAAATATATATACTTAGTATTACTATATGCAGTACACATTATTTGGATAGTTTCGAAAATATATATCGGATTGGAACATTATTGGCTATATCGAATGAACTTAAGGATTATAAAGATTTCTATCATAAACAACAACAACCAAACACCAATAAGAAAGGACCAAATACGGGCGGAACCGCACACACCAAGAGTGTATAGGAGCTTCTATGATTCTCATTGCAATCTACAATAACATGTGTCGACTTTAATCAAGGTAGCTCTTTAATGATTTTTAGCCAACAAGCCCCAAATCGAATGAAATTTAGGTTAGCATTAGAACCAATTTCAACAAATATCCTTCAATATACAAACCGAACAATATTGGGATTGTACACAATGTCATGAAGTCGGACGAAAATGTATGTAGAAGCTATATGTAAATCTAAACCGATTTGAAGAAAACTTTATACACTCCACCATTATGAAGATGTAGTTTTGTACAAGGAGCTGTGTTGCAACCTTGTACAAAACTTCTTCTGAATCGGATAAATGTTTGAATTTTACCGATGTTAATATGTAGTGATTATATGTACATCTGCCAATTTGGCTCAATTTGCTACGCATCTAATTATGAATCGATATAAAGCAAAATTAGTGACAGACGTTGGCCGAGTATAACTCGGGTCGTTTCGGATCGTAGACCCCTCTGCCGTGGAAACGTTCGGTACGCTGCGCAGTTGTATAAAACACTGATTCAGCGGCTCTTAATTGATGATGTCTTCTAAACCATTTTTGGGATATGCTGTTGACATTTTGCACAAATTCAGTCTACAACTGTTGATCCAGTTTTAGGATATCCCATTTTTGAAGGTACAACTTTAGAAATTTCGGGTATCTTTAGATATGTTAGGTTCTAAATTTTTCTGCTAAAAATCAACGAATTTAAATAAATGCACCGAGTTGTATTTTATCTGCAAGTTCGATAATGGGCTATATCGGTCCACGTTCAGGCATAGTCAGCATATAACGGTGCCTCCCAATTTTTAGTATTTTGAAGACCTTTTACAAGTTTTGTAATGGAATTACCTTTAATATTGTGTTCATATGGGGAATCAAACCTTCCTACCCCCAATTTGGTATTTTGAGGGTTTTTTGAGCTAGTTCCTCAATTATAATTTATTATTTTTGATTTTAGATACCAAACCAAAAATAATAAAATCTTCCCACTAAAAGATAGCAAACTTTTTCATTTAGGCCCCATATAAAGATACCCCTAAAAATGACACGTTTTTGAACCAAATGGTTGTAATTTGGTATTTTTATACCCTCCACCATAGTACGGAGGGTATATTCATTTTGACATTCCATATATATTCTTGATCAGGGTAAAATTCTAAGACGATCTAGCCATGTCCGTCCGTCTGTTGTAATCATGCTATCTTCTGAAGGAATTCAGATAGGGTGCTGAAATATTGCATACGTTTTTCTTTTGTCTGCAGACAGGTCAAGTTCGAAGATGGGCTATATCGGTTCACTTTTAGGCATAGCTTCCATATAAGGGTACCCCCAATTTTCGGTATTTTGGGGTTCTTCTACATTCTTCTACATTTGGGTATATTCTACATATGTATCCGAAAAGTCGTCGCCTTTTTGACGGAATTTTGACATGAAATTGAACGAACATAAATATGTGATTTGTTTTTTTTCTGGAACCTATGCTAAATTTCATTTCATTTGGGCAAGTTTAGAGTCGTTTGCCCACAATAGGACAGATTTGTGTAAATCGATTTAAGGGGACCCCCCATTCTCGGGGTCAAAATTTTTTTTGATTTAATTCGAATCTACACTAATTCAAGAATGTCCCCACAAAATTTCAAGTAAAAATCTCAAGAACTCTTGACAATATAGCCGATTTATTGTGGCAGCATCAAGTGACGGCTAAAGGGGTTCTCAAACTTTAAACGCGTTTTTCTCTTTTTCGAATGGCGGGCACGATAACTCAAAAACTAATTACCCAATCGATTCCAAATTTTTACACGTTTCTCTGTGAGTATATAGCTATCGTATGAACTAGGATAAAGACATTCGGTGAAGATCTTCCTTATTTTTTAACTTGGTTTTTGGTCAAAAATCGGTGATTTTCCAAAAATATTTTTTCAAAGGTCCGCCATTTTGTTAATTTTAGAGCGAAGCCAATAATCCTAGTTCATACGAGAGCCAGACATGTACTCTTTCTAACACCGTTGGAATTTTCGGATTCCGATGTTCCAGTGAGGAATTATCATGCCCGCCATCAAAAATAAGGACTTTTCTTTAATTACAAAAAACAACAACAAAACAATAACAAAAATTTTTGTAAATTATTTTTCTTCTCTTTTAAATCTACAAATATATATGTGCATAGTTACAAGCCTTAACAAGCATTGGTATTGATTTACCAGCCCATTGAAAATCTTGAAAAATTAAAATCGAGAATGGGTGGGGTTCCCTTAAAGCAAACTTGACATACGCTATTCGGTATGCTGCACTGTTTAAAATGTAATCTCAATCAGACACCTATTGATTATTTGGTGTACAATTAACATAAATAAGTCGAAATTATATATAGCTACGATATTTCTGTATCTAAACCGATTTGAAGCAAACTTGCCAGAGATTAATTTATATTATTTTCAGTACGTTGAGGCCGATTGTGGATCTTTAGTGCACAATTTACTTAAAATCAGACGAAAATATATATAGGAGGTGTACACATCATTCTAGACTTAATTCAATACGCTATGCCAAAATTCATGCAAATCGAATGATTTCTAGAGACGTTGGTGAACAATTTACCTAAAATCGGACGAAACTATGTATGGAAGCTATATCTAAATCTGAACCGATTTGCACGAAACTTAGCACACATCATTCTAGACTTCATTTAGTACGCTATACCAAAATTCATGCCAATCAAAGGATTAGCAGAGACTTTGGTGCACCATTTACCTAAAATCGGGCGAAACTATATATTGCAGCTACATCTAAATCTAAACCGATTTTCAGGAAACATAGCATGCGTCATTCTAGACATAAACCAATACGCTATGACAAAATTCGTGCAAATCAAATGATTTTCAGGGACTTTGGTGCAACATTTACCTAAAATCGGGCGAAAATATATATAGGAGCTATATCTAAATCTGAACCGATTTTCACAAAACTTAGCACACATCATTCTAGACCTAATTCAGTAGGCTATACCAAATTTCGTGCAAATCGAAAGATATATAGGGACTTTGGTACCCCATTTACATTAAATCGGACGAAAATATATATGGGAACTATATCTAAATCTGAACCGATTTTCTCGAAACTTACCACAAGTCATTCTAGACTTAATTCAATACGCTATGCCAAAATTCATGCAAATCAAATGGTTTTCAGTGACTTTGGTGCACCATTTACCTTAAATCGGTCGAAGCTATATATGGGAGCTATATCTAAATCTGAACCGATTTTCTCGAAATTTAGCACAAGTCATTCTAGACTTAATTCAATACGCTATGACAAAACTCATGAAAATCAAATGGTTTTCAGGGACTTTGGTGCACCATTACCTATATCTAAATCTAAACCGATTTTCACAAAACTTAGCACACATCAATCTAGACCTAATTCAGTAGGATATACCAAATTTCATGCAAATCGAAAGATATATAGGGACTTTGGTACCCATTTACATTAATTCGGACGAAAATATATATGGGAGCTATATCTAAATCTGAACCGATTTTTCCCAATTTCAATAGGGTTCGTCCTTGGGCCAAATAAGTGACATGTGCCAAATTTCATCGAAATCGGATCATAAATGCGACCTGTACTTTGTTCACAAAAATACATGGTCAGACGGACGGACGGACATGCATAAATCGACTCAGAAGGTGATTCTATGCATATTCTCAAAAGGAACTATGGGTCTTTCTCGATTATTTTTTTCCCGTTACAAATATATGCCCAAAGACATTATACCCTGTACCACAGTTTGGTGAAGGGTATAAATGTTGGGTTCGAAATTGACAAATATCGGTCATTAATTAGGCATAGGTCTCATATAAAGAGAACCCCAAATATTCGCTAATTCCTACACAGTGTAATCATATAGCTTTGTAATATAAATAACAATAGTTTGAGGATTTTATACTCTACCATGCGTTTCAGTATCAGTCCACGCATTTTTCACTTGTTTATATTAAAATAATTATCTGATTTGTTCCGCGTTTTGGGTTTGGTTCTATGACTCTGTTGTAATCATTTCACCTGTGGAGCATATCGTGATAAAAAACTAGAACGTAAACTTCGATAATGAACTATATATGAACTATAACCAGCATTTAGGCCCATCCCCTGTGTGGGATGTACCAAAAGGTGTGGACCGAACTTGAACTAAATTTGGAAGAAATAGGAATGCGTAATGGCAAGCCAAAATTTTCAGTATTTTTGGAGCGTTTTCAATAGAATTCGTATTTTGTAACAAAACTCATTACCAACAACTATTACCACTCCCTTTTGGGGGTAGTCCCCATATAACCGCTTCTCCACCCTCCTTAAGGTGTATATTACATTTGTCATTCCGTCAACACCTCGAAATTTTCTCCGAAGACCCATAAAGTTCAATGGACTGGAAAATATACAAAACAGAAATCAGCATTCCATTGACAACGTCTTAGATACGTGGAATTGGTGCTTGAACGCTAGTCGGTGGACTGTAATTTTTCGAACAATCATTTTCTTCAGTGAGGAAACACATTCCCCACTCGGTAGGTATGTAAATAAACATAATTGTCGTATTTGTGGTTCTGAGAATCCCCAATTCGGAGTATTATGGTCATATGATATATTTTGTCTTTTGCATATACTTTATCATTACTTTTATGATGTTTAGCAAATTTTGCAACTGAATTGCAAAATTGAGTAGCAAATCTCCCTGCCAAAATTTATTGATATGGTTTCACTTTTCCCTAACCATACCCTCCATTATTTTGTGTAGGTAGTTAATAGATCAGTTTCCAAAACGCGTTCATTTAAGTATCCCGTTGAATAAGGATTCTTCCCAATTTTTGGTATTTCCGACCAGGTGTAATCTGGTCCCTTACACCCTTCAGGTGTAACCTCGTTTCACGGTGTCCTCTAAATAACATTATTTCATGCGTTATCAATACGTCTATTTTTTGTGTTTTTGGATTTTAGAAAACTCCCCATTCATATGAAAATTTATGTGTATAATCCCCCTTTTTAGTATATTTCCAATATTATAACCAGGGATGACCAGTGTGACGAATTTTTCAATTGCAGCCGATTTTGGTGGCATTTCCCAGATATCATTGGAAAACATCGTTTGCATAGTTTCGCTTATATTTAATATCACATATATATGTAACTAGCCGAACCCGTGGCGCTTCGCAGCTCCTACTAAAGTGATTGACATAGGATAGTTCACGTAGAAAACTTTGTTATATAGTTTAAAAGCTCCTATTTGATGGTATTTGACCCTTCTGTCAAACTTACTGCAACATGGGGTTGAAAAGGTAGGTATTATAGTAGCCCCAAATTCAAACATTACTGTTCGACTTTAGACATTTCGTAGTGTAGTGCTAATGTATTAGTATACTTGATTCGATTCAATAGATTAAAAAAAAATTCTAGTAATGGACACATTTTGTTTTCATCTAGGAATCCAGTCATCTTTGAATCCACAATCTGCATTTCGATTTTAGATTTATCTCATATATAGCTGATGTATACTTTTATTGAATTCACAGTCATTTTCTCCAATAATGGTAGAATTATTAAAATTCAAAAAAGTTTCAAAATTTAAATGTTTTTTTCAAAAACTGACAAAATGTAAAAATTATAATGTCAATAATTTTTTCATTTTACACAATTTTTTTTCCAATATGTGATGATTATGGAGTGATGAAAAACGCCAGACGTTAGTGGAATTACTAAACTGGTGGTTATTATCATTACTGATAATGTCATAATAGGACCAAAAATGATGAGTCGAATGTTCTTAATTTGGACCAATTTTTTACTTCTTAGTCGTTTAAACTTGGATCTGTAATTATCTGAGTATAACACACACTTTCATGAGCCGATATTTTCAAGATATTCAGATATATATATATAGAAAATGTGGTATGGCAACTGTTGATGCTATCGACATCCCGGAATTTTGGAAGTTTATCTTGCCAATCTTACTTCAATGCGATGGCATAACAGACTGCGAAATTTTCTGTGCAGATATTTTGTCTATTTCATATCTATAAATAGATGTAATGCAATGGGGAGTACATTACCGCCATTGTACCACCCCAATTTTTATAGGGATGATCGTATTTGTAAGGAATATAGTCAGAGAAAGTCTATAAACCTTCTTAAGATCTAATAATAGAATAGGTATATTATTTAATATGTGTAATTACTTTTGATGCTATAAGTCCGCATCCACACTGTATTTAAGAATTATATCTAGCCTATGTTACTTCTACCATGTAGCATGCAACGGTCGAAAATGTGGCAGATATTATTGGGATTGTCATTGACAGGAATGCACGCTTAGAACCAGCCTTATAGCTCGTCGGAGGGGGGGTTCAACAACCTTCAATGATCCCGCAACCACTGTGCTAACATTAGGATATTTAAAAAAATACGTGCTTTTTTTTGTTTTTTTTTGTTTTTAAAAGTAAATAAAAGACTTTTAAATCAAGAAGAGGAAGAGGAAACGGAAAATCATCAGTTGAAGTAGGTCAGATAATTAGATTTAACAGAGACGGAAAAGGAAAGCACACCATCCAATAACATAATGTAGAAAATTTAGCATAGAAAAGAGAGAGAGACCAAATGATGTAAGCAACTAGATCACTAATGCACAAAATAGTACGATAGCGGTGATTGCCAAACACGTTTTCTCTTTGTCTCTCTTTGCGTCAGTCATTTTTGTTGATGATCTCTCAGTTACGCTCTCACACACTTACTCTTAATTTAGTTCTGTTCAACTCTGAACTAGATGTATTGTTGCCCAAAGAGCCCACCCAACCGTGGTTGCAACACGTCGGATCCAAGTAAAGAGAAATTGTAGTTGCAACCCCTAAAATGTCCATAACAAACCTTCACTCACATCCGGAGAACTCAAACAGATTTACTTTGATTTATTCAGAGTTCATTTTCTCTTTATTACAAAATTCAAATTCAAGAACAATCATTAAAATCTCTTAATAGTAGATCGACATTGGTATAGGGAATTCGGAAGGTAATAATTACCATTATATATTTTTTAAACAAAAGAGAAAAATAGGTTAAAAATGCATTATAAATAAGAGTAATCAATTCCATCTAACATTCAGTATATTTTAACAAATATTGATATTGGCTAATAATTATCATAATGAGCTCTAGTGAAGTAAGTAGAAAAATTGAAAACAGAATTTTGAAAAATAATTTCCTAAATTTAAAAAAAAAGTAAAACGTTTTTGTATATAAAATTAAATTATAAATTATTATAGAAATAACATAAAAAAAAGTAAATATTCAAATAATTTTTCTAAATTCCAAACAAAAATACTTTAAACTTTTTTGTTAAGAAAGAAATTAAATTTGGTATTATGTACGAATAAAAATAATAAAAACTTTGAAGTTTAGAAAAAGATATAATTTGCTTATATAACGAAATATTTAATTCGAGTTTTATTTCAAAAATAAAAAAAACCAACAAAATAAAGAAAAGAAACATTTTATATTAAATATTTTTTTTTTAATTAATTTTGCTTTTAAAATTTCAAAACAAAAAAATTTGCAATTTTTTTCTTACGATTTGTAACCAAAAATTGTTAATGTTTTGATCATACATTGATGTTGGATATACAAACGATTCAGTGTCTCATAACAACAACCATTGATAGAAAACAAGGTGACCATATGAAACATAATAAATAAAAAAGAATAAAAATATTCGAAAATTATTTTTTCTTTTGAATTTACCTATTTAAAAAAATCTCAATAATTATTTACTTTACAAAAAAAACAACAAATTTCAAACATTTCTTTTATATCACATGATCATATGGTCACTTTGTTTTGTTTCTCATACCGAATGTATGTAAATAGGTATGTAAGTAAAAGAGGTTCAATGACTTACAGTTTCTCTGTTGTGCTGTTCTCCTTCGTTGAAAGCGCTTTCTACGTTGGCAAACCGTACAGTGCGAGAGAATGCAAATTATCGTATTCTCCTCTGCTGTGTTCTCCTGCTGTTATTGGAGAGTGCTGTGATAAAGAGTGGTGAGATTTTGGTTGCTGAATAATGAGAGATGTTATAAGCGGTAGACTTACAACACATCACACACACTGAAACATTAACATTTTAACATTGGCTATGCTGGTTACATTTGTAAAGAAACAACACTTAACAGATATTGATAGCAGTAGGTTTCAACGAAGACGAAACCTAGCTTAATGATCATTAAGTGTCATAAAAATTCCACAAAAAATATGGTTCAATATGTATATATAATGTGTTTGTTTCTTTACAAAAATGCAACGGGAGTCAGCCAATTGCTTGTTTTAGAAATAGGCAAATTATTTGTATGTTATTTTTGTTGTAATTTTTCGATTTTTTTTTTTCTTTTCTTTCTTTTGTTTTTTTGTATATAAAATTATGCAAATTAATGAAAAATTACACTCGATGGTAATAGAAAAGTTAAATTTTTACAAACATCACTATGAGTAATTATAGCAGTTAATGCGTTGCGTTTTCACTTCAAAATATTTCAAAAATCACTTAAAACATTGAAAGGATACTTAATGATTTTGGGGCAATATTAAATAATTTTCAACAATTAATTTCACATTTTTTTGTTTGTATTTTTGCCCATTTTTATACTCCAATAGACTGATTTTATCCTCAATCTTTCATTAATTATAAAATTTTTCCGTCTAGGTTGTTATAATACCTGACTGGCAGAGACAATTTTTCTTAATTTTTTCTTCTTTTTGGTGTTTTTTTTTCACTTCACTTTGCTGGCAAAATATGCGGCGGTCTAACACAAGACGATTGCGTCGAACAAGAGATGCGCTTGTTGAGAGGTTTAATGTGGACTGAATTTGGAGTTTGAAATCGCCACCAATTGAGCCTGTTTTAGGTTCCAACTTCTATTCTCTCTATTTTTGCCTGTGGTAATATAAAGCCATTCAGCCTATAGAAGCAAAAATAAAGTAATGAGAAACACATTTACCACACAGAAGAATTAATAATTACCGTCGAAGTGTTGAAAGGAATAAAATTAGATAGAAAATCTTATCTAATTTTATGGATAATTCGTCTCCTGTAATCTAACAATGGAATCTAAAATCAACCAACTAACAAAAATAGGAGTGAAATTATTTAATTTCTTACCAAATTAAAATATAAGAATTGCTAAACTTACGGAGCGGAAAGGAAGTTAATCTATATATATAAAAATGAATTGCTGTTCGTTAGTCTCGCTAAAACTCGAGAACGGCTGAACGGATTTTTCTTATCTTAGTCTTGAAATATTCGTGGAGCTTCAGGGAAGGTTTAAAAGGTGAGAAATAATCGAAAATCGCGAAAAATTTGCAAAAAAATATTATGAAGCATTGTCAATTTTTTTTTAAATTTTCAAAGTATGTACATATTTTATTTTTTTCAATTGGATTGTCATTGTATTGAAAATATTTTAGGTGAGAATAAAAAAAAAAATTATAATTCAGAAGGATATCATTGAATGTACACGCGATCATTGTATGCACACGTTTCACGAATTTATTGGGGCAATGCAAGAATTGAAAATCAGAAGACATTCGGAATCGAGATTGTGTCCATTCAGAGAATTCTAATTCTAATATCCATCCAGTCAATGACATATTGCAGCAACTATAATGTGAAATTTTGGTAGGAAGATTTGACACCACATGAGAAAATGCCGAACAAAGGGGAATAACATATATGGGGGCTATCTGAAAACTTGGACCAATATTGATAATTTTTGCTAAGAGAAGCTCCCCAAAATGCCGAATATTGCGGGTACCGTTGGCCAAACCTCCGAACGCATCGAATAATGTGGAGTATCATTGTATGGGGTCTATTCGGAAGCTTTCGTGAATATTGATAGGTACATTTTCAACAAAATATAAAACAAAATATAAAATTACTGCAAAATACGAATTCAATTAGAAGGTAAAACCAGAAAGGAAAGAAGTAAAGTCAGACGGGGCCAACTATACGATACCCTTCACCACTTTGGATATATTCTACATATGTCTCCTAACAGACGTCACCTTTTCGAAAGAACACTTTCATGAAATTGAACGAACTTGAATAGGTGGTCTTTATGCGTTTCTGGAACCTATGCTAAATTTCATTTCATTCGGGAAAGTTTAGAGTCGTTTGAGTACAATGGGACTAATTTAAGTAAATCGATGTAGAGCAAACTTGATACACGCTATTCGGTAGGCCGCACCCTTCAAAATTTAATCTCAATCTGACACCCGTTTGAAATATATATGGAAGCATCTGCGCTAATTTTAACAACACGTAATAACGTCATTCAAGAGTCAATTTCATACGTAGTGCAAAATTTCGTGTCGAGCTATATCTAAATATGAAACGATTTCAACGTAACTTGCCAGAAATTAATGTATATTAACTTCAGTACATTGTACAAAATTTTGTGTCAATCGTACAAACTTTGGATCTTTATAGCAGCTATATACAAATCTTAACCGATTTTCACGAAACTTAGCACATATAATTCTACACTAAGTTCAGTACGCTATGACATATTTTATTTAAATCGAAAAATATATAGGGGTTTTGGTGCATCATTTAGTAAAATCGGACGAAACTATATATGGCAAGTATATCTAAATTTGAACCGATTTTCACGAAACTTAGTGCATCATAATCCTAGACTCAG
>NW_026878735.1:0-25135 GCF_032173495.1 Musca vetustissima | reverse complement strand
AAGACCTCTTGGTCTTCTATAGGAAGACCTCTTGGTCTTCTATAAAAGACCTCTTGGTCTTCTATAGGAAGACCTCTTGGTCTTCTATAAGAAGACCTAAGAAGACCTCTTGGTCTTCTATAGGAAGACCTCTTGGTCCTCTATAGGAAGACCTCTTGGTCTTCTATAAGAAGACCTCTTGGTCTTCTATAAGAAGACCTCTTGGTCTTCTATAAGAAGACCTCTTGGTCTTCTATAAGAAGACCTCTTGGTCTTCTATAAGAAGACCTCTTGGTCTTCTATAGGAAGACCTCTTGGTCTTCTATAGGAAGACCTCTTGGTCTCTCTATAGGAAGACCTCTTGGTCTTCTATAGGAAGACCTCTTGGTCTTCTATAGGAAGACCTCTTGGTCTTATATAGGAAGAACTCTTGGTCTTCTATAAGAAGACCTCTTGGTCTTCTATAAGAAGACCTCTTGGTCTTCTATAAGAAGACCTCTTGGTCTTCTATAAGAAGACCTCTTGGTCTTCTATAAGAAGACCTCTTGGTCTTCTATAAGAAGACCTTTTGGTCTTCTATAAGAAGACCTCTTGGTCTTCTATAAGAAGACCTCTTGGTCTTCTATAAGAAGACCTCTTGGTCTTCTATAAGAAGACCTCTTGGTCTTCTATAGGAAGACCTCTTGGTCTTCTATAGGAAGACCTCTTGGTCTTCTATAGGAAGACCTCTTGGTCTTCTATAAGAAGACCTCTTGGTCTTCTATAGGAAGACCTCTTGGTCTTCTATAGGAAGACCTCTTGGTCTTCTATAGGAAGACCTCTTGGTCTTCTATAGGAAGACCTCTTGCTCTTCTATAGGCAGACCTCTTGGTCTTCTATAGGAAGACCTCTTGGTCTTCTATAGGAAGACCTCTTGGTCTTCTATAGGAAGACCTCTTGGTCTTCTATAGGAAGACCTCTTGGTCTTCTATAGGAAGACCTCTTGGTCTTCTATAGGAAGACCTCTTGGTCCTCTATAGGAAGACCTCTTGGTCTTCTATAAGAAGACCTCTTGGTCTTCTATAAGAAGACCTTCTGGTCGTCTATAAGAAGACCTTCTGGTCTTCTATAAGAAGACCTTCTGGTCTTCTATAAGAAGACCTCTTGGTCTTCTATAAGAAGACCTCTTGGTCTTCTATAAGAAGACCTCTTGGTCTTCTATAAGAAGACCTTTTGGTCTTCTATAAGAAGACCTTTTGGTCTTCTATAAGAAGACCTCTTGGTCTTCTATAGGAAGACCTCTTGGTCTTCTATAGGAAGACCTCTTGGTCTTCTATAGGAAGACCTCTTGGTCTTCTATAGGAAGACCTCTTGGTCTTCTATAGGAAGACCTCTTGGTCTTCTATAGGAAGACCTCTTGGTATTCTATAGGAAGACCTCTTGGTATTCTATAGGAAGACCTCTTGGTCTTCTATAGGAAGACCTCTTGGTCTTCTATAGGAAGACCTCTTGGTCTTCTATAGGAAGACCTCTTGGTCTTCTATAGGAAGACCTCTTGGTCTTCTATAGGAAGACCTCTTGGTCTTCTATAGGAAGAACTCTTGGTCTTCTATAAGAAGACCTCTTGGTCTTCTATAAGAAGACCTCTTGGTCTTCTATAAGAAGACCTCTTGGTCTTCTATAAGAAGACCTCTTGGTCTTCTATAAGAAGACCTCTTGGTCTTCTATAAGAAGACCTCTTGGTCTTCTATAAGAAGACCTCTTGGTCTTCTATAAGAAGACCTCTTGGTCTTCTATAAGAAGACCTTTTGGTCTTCTATAAGAAGACCTCTTGGTCTTCTATAAGCAGACCTTTTGGTCTTCTATAAGCAGACCTTTTGGTCTTCTATAAGCAGACCTTTTGGTCTTCTATAAGAAGACCTCTTGGTCTTCTATAAGCAGACCTTTTGGTCTTCTATAAGAAGACCTTTTGGCCTTCTATAAGAAGACCTTTTGGTCTTCTATAGGAAGAGCTCTTGGTCTTCTAAAATAAGACCTTTTGGTCTTCTATAAGAAGACCTTTTGGTCTTCTATAAGAAGAACTTGTGGTCTTCTATAAGAAGACCTTTTGGTTTTCTATAAGAAGACCTTTTGGGCTTCTATAAAGAAGACCTTTTGGTCTTTTATAAGAAGACCTCTTGGTCTTCTATAGGAAGACCTCTTGGTCTTCTATAGGAAGACCTCTTGGTCTTCTATAGGAAGACCTCTTGGTCTTCTATAGGAAGACCTCTTGGTCTTCTATAAGAAATCAGTTTAGTCTTCTGTAAGAAGAATATTTGGATTTTTTAGAAATTTTTCAGGTAATTATCTCAAGCATGGATTTTATAAAAATATTTTTAAGTATTTACCTCAAAAAATATATTTTTAGATATTCATATCAAACATGGTTTTTACAGCGATTTATCACAAATTTTGGATTTTTTTTAACTATTTTTTATTTATTTTTTTAATATTTTCAAAAATATTGTGGGTTTATCAAAAGCTCAGCTTCTTTGAAATATTAAAAAATATATCCGCCTCAGATGTGGTGTAACACAACGTATCTTGTTGTCTTTCATCCTACTGAATGTAACCTCCTTAAAAAAAATTAGTTCAAAAATGCTATTGAAATATACCTTTTAACTTGCTTCGAACTTTGTTAATTAGATACATTTTTTATTGTACCGAAGTAGTGATACTCATGAAATTTATATACAGCTATAATATCACACAACATTCCCATGATACAAACACCACCGACAAACTAAGATAATTTAGTTTTGCGAAAAAAAAAATCCAAAAAAAAGTTTGTCATACCATCATTCAGATTCAGTCAGACAACACTCAGCCATTATCCTGCCAATGAATAAAGGAAGAGGATGTTGGCTGTTGAGTCAAATAAAATTTCTGAATGGAATAATTAAAAAAGGATTCATGTGATTGCCTCCCTTGGTGCTGCTTGTGAGTGTGTGTATGTATGTCTGTATGTATGAACGTACTTGACTGTAAATAAAATATTCATATTTGTAACTCGACGTCTCAGTACCATAAAAGTAAAATAATAACAAGACGGTTGTGAACAAAACCAGCTGAGTCTTGCTTGAGTTAGTTTTGCCAGTTTCCATCCGCATAAAAGGATGTCTTGAAGAAGAACATTTCCGCCAAAAACTTCTCTCTGAGAAAATAAACAAAGAAATGTCACGATTCCGTTTTGTTCTTTGCGAATGTGTAGTGGTGTCAGGATATCAGAGAGTAGTAGAGGTGCTGCTGCTGTAAAAGGTAATGTTATTTGTATCCGCGTTTGTTACAGTTGTAAAAACTTTTGATCTGTAACAAGAAGAGCAACAACTTCCATCACAAAGTTTATACATCTCTTAATGGTGTTAGTGCTGTATTGTAATTGTAGTTTTGTGTGGCTTGAGCGTGAATATGAATACCTAAATGGAAGTTTTTCGCACTGGTTTTTGTTGTTGTTGTTGTAGTTTTGTCTACTTAGGCCCAGCTGTGCATTCAAAATCAATGGAGGATTTAATTCATTTCTACAAACAAAAGAAGTTTCTTTAAGCTTGGAAGTGTGATTTCTCTGTAAACCATAAAACGTGGGAATAAAGAATCTATAAAGATTTTATTGATTACAATTTGGCAGACAGATTTCACGAGGAGGAAGCAAGAGAAAAAAAATGTATTAAAGAGTAAACGTAAATACGAAGGACGGACAGCCTAAATTTTTAGAAAATCTTCTGGTCTTGTATAAAGATACACATTAGCATAGAAGGGTTATTAAAGGTCCTTGAAAAAATATTAAAGAAAATCCATGCTTAACATAGGTACATTAAAAATATTTTTAAACCAATAAGGAAAGTAGTAAAGTCGGACTGGGCCGACTATATGATACCCTTCACCACTTTGGGTATATTTTGCATATTTATTCTTACAATTGCAGGCCAATATTCCCTTATGTCTTTCTGCAACCTATGACAAATTTAATTTAATTCGGGCAGATTTAGAGTCGTCTGCGTACTATGGGACAAACCTATGGAAAACGATTTTTTAGCAAATTCGAACTACATGTGGAAGCTATGGCTGCATTCGCTCCAATTTCAACAAAACGCAATAACGTCATTCAAGTCTCAATTTGATAAGCTGTGCAAAATTTCGTATTAATCGCACAAATATTAGGAGTTTGGGGGCACCATTTATGTAAAATCGGATGAATATATATGTATATGTGGGAGATATATCGCCATCTGAACCGATTTTACCTAAAATCGGACGAAAATATATATGGGAACTATGTCGAAATCTGAACCGATTTTTAAAAAATTTAACACACATCGTTCTAGACTTAATTCAGTACGAAAATATATATAAAGGGAACTATGTCGAAAAATATATATGGGAGCTATATCTAAATCTGAACCGATTTTTACAAAATTTAACACACATCGTTCTAGACTTAATTCAGTACGATCTGCCAAATTTCGTGCAAATCGAAAGATATAAAGGGACTTTGGTGTACTATTTACCTAATATCGGAATGGGAGCTATATCTAGATCTGAACCGATTTTCACGAAACTTGGCAGACATCATTATAGGCTCAATTCAGTACGTTATGCCAAATTTCGTGGAAATCGAAGGATATATAGGGGTTTTGGTGCACTATTTACCTAGAATCGGACGAAAATATATATGGGCGCTATATCAAAATCTGAACCGATTTTCACGAAACTTAACACACATCACTCTAGACTTAATATAGTACGATTTGCCAAATTTCGTGGAAATCGAAAGATATATAGGTACTTTGGTGCACCATTTACCTAAAATCGGACGAAAATATATATGAGAGCTATATCTAAATCTGGACCGATTTTCATGAAACTCAACACACATCATTCTAGACCTAATTCAGTACGCTGTGCCAAATTTCGTGCAAATCGAAAGATATATGACTTTGGTGCACTATTTGCCTAAAATCGGACGAAAATATATATGGGAGCTATATCGAAATCTGAACCGATTTTTACAAAATTTAACACACATCGTTCTAGACTTAATTCAGTACGATCTGCCAAATTTCGTGGAAATCGAAAGATATATAGGAACTTTTGTGCACTATTTATCTAAAATCGGACGAAAATATATGTGGGAGCTATATCTAAATCTGAACCGATTTTCACGAAATTTAACACACATCCTTCTGGACTTAATTCAGTACGATCTGCCAAATTTCGTGGAAATCGAAGGATATATAGGGACTTTGGTGCACTATTTACCTAAAATCGGACGAAAATATATATGGGAGCTATATCTAAATCTGAACCGATTTTTACAAAATTGAACACACATCGTTCTGGACTTAATTCAGTACGATCTGCCAAATTTCGTGGAAATCGAAGTATATATAGGGACTTTGGTGCACTATTTACCTAATATCGGACGAAAATATATATGGGAGCTATATCGAAATCTGAACCGATTTTTACAAAATTTAACACACATCGTTCTAGACTTAATTTAGTACGATCTGCCAAATTTCGTGCAAATCGAAGGATATATAGGGACTTTGATGCACTATTTACCTAATATCGAACGAAAATATATATGGGAGCTATATTTAAATCTGAACCGATTTTTCCCAATATCAATAGGGTTCGTCCTTGGGCCAGATAAATCAGCTGTACCAAATTTCATCCAATTCGAATAATAAATGCGACCTATACTTTGTTAACAATTTAACGTGGACAGACGGACGGACGGACATGCATAAATCGACTTAAAAGCGATTCTATGAATATTCTCAAAAGGAACCATGTGTCTATCACATATGCACACAGACATAATACCCTGTACCACAGAGTAGTGAAGGGTATAAAAATAATGTCCAACCAGACCTTAACTTTTGAAATTTAATAATCCGCATGTGAGTGTAATTTCTTAAGAAATTTAAGAATTTGCAATTGCACTTTGCTACGTATTAACCCCACACACACACTCTCACACTTGATGTATGTCTGTACGTACATACGTACGTAAGAAGCTTCCTTTTGTTTACCTTTACTTAGCTAAACTAACATAAATAAATTGGAATATAGCCTCCCGTATTAACACCGTTCATCCTACCCAATAAACATACGAATATCTACCCACAACGCCTCCTCCCACCCAGTGTTCCGGGGGTGCAATGCAAATGGTTTTTCTCAGTGATGGAGGGGCGTTGTCGGCTGTTGTTGATACAAGTGTGTTGTTTTTGTTGCATTTGTCTTTGAAGTGGTTGTTACATCCCTCTATTTAATTATTGTCGGTGTTGTTGTTATTCAAAGTTTATTTGCATAAAATATTATTGTTTACTGCACAGCCATGTATTAGTTGATTATTTTGTTTAGGTTCGGAAAGCAAAGAAAAAGTTCAAGTAAATAATAGTCAGTGCAGCTACGAAGTCTGCTGCTACTGTTGCCGTATTTGGGGTAAATGAAAAAGTTGCAATTGTAGTTTATGGCCTATATATTTTTACGTGGCGGAATTAAATTAGAAAATAAATATTTTACAAAATCTGATCATAGAAATTTATTCTTGGGATAATTCCATCAAAAACATATTTTAAAAGATCCACGCTATGGGATAGGTCCATGAAAAAATATTTTTAAGAAATCCATGCCGGGGATAGGTTCATGGAACAATATTTAAAAAAATCCAGCCCTCTGATATGTTTAAAAAATCCACGCCTAGGAGAGGTCCATGAAAAAATATTTTTAAGAAATCCACGCCGGGGATAGGTTCATGGAACAATATTTAAAAAAAAATCCAGGCCTCTGATATATTTAAAAAAATCCAGGCCTCTGATATATTTCAAAAAATCCACGCCTGGGATAGGTCCATGAAAAAATATGTTTAAAAAATCCACGCCTGGGATAGGTCCATGAAAAAATATGTTTAAAAAATCCACGCCTGGGATAGGTCCATGAAAAAATATGTTTAAAAAATCCACGCCTGGGATAGGTCCATGAAAAAATATGTTTACAAAATCCACGCCTGGGATAGGTCCACGCCTGGGATAGGTCCATTAAAAAATTTGTTTAAAAAATCCACGCCTGGGATAGGTCCATGAAAAAAATATGTTTAAAAAATCCCACGCCTGGGATAGGTCCATAAAAACTATTTTTAAAAAATCCACGCCTATGAGAGGTCCATGAAAAAATATGTTTAAAAAATCCACGTCTAGGAGAGGTCCATGAAAAAATATGTTTAAAAAATCCACGCCTGGGATAGGTTCATAAAAAATATTTTTAAAAAATCCACGCCTGGGATAGGTCCATGAAAAAATATGTTTAAAAAATCCACGACTGGGATAGGTCTATGAAAAACATGTTTACAAAATCCACGCCTAGGAGAGGTCCATGAAAAAATATTTAAAAAATCCACGCCAGGGATAGGCCCATGAAAAAATGTGTTTAAAAAATCCACGCCTAGGAGAGGTCCATGAAAAAATATGTTTAAAAAATCCACGCCTGGGATAGGTCCATGAAAAAATATGCCTTAGAAAAAATATGTTTAAAAAAATCCACGCCTAGGAGAGGTCCACGAAAAAATATGTTTAAAAAATCCACTCCTAGGAGAGGTTCATAAAAAATATTTTTAAAAAATCCACGCCTCGGATAGGTTTATTAATTTTTTTTTTTTAATGAACTCCTTTAATATCTGTTTAAAAATATATATTCTTTTAAAAAAATCCTTGAAAATTATCCTTCTATGTACTCTTCTGTCGTCGTTTTGCTATTGACATGCCACCTAACACACTTGAGGATATTCTTAACCTCAGCAAAAACATATTGACATTCATGTTTAGCAATCAGAAAAAAAGTGTAATCGCTTTTCTATAGGTCGATAGTTATGATCCGACCAGACACACCATATGGTATCGTACCATATGGTGTACCTGTATGCGTACGATATGTTATAACAAACTGTTACTATTGTTGTTATCTATATGTTATGTATGTATGTATTCGTCCACGTATTTAAGTTTGCTCGTTGTTGTATTTCGTTGCTATAAAACTTCTATATTCAATAATGCTGTGTTGTTGTTGTTAGAATTGCATTTTATTATTATAGAACTTTTGAACAGAAAGAGAATTGGTCTCTCGTAGCCAAGTGTACATGACATTTGTGATTGATAATAGTTTAGTAAATAAATATATATTATATATTTGTACATTACCTCTAATAGATGATGTGATAAGTATATCTGTAAATGTGTGTAAATGTAATAGGGTGGCACGAAGTAGTGTATTTAAAAACTGTGGATTTAAACCAGCAAGGAAAGTAGTAAAGTCGGACGGGGCCGACTATATGATACTTTTCACCACTTTATGTATATTCAACAGATGAATCCTACGAGACGTCGCATTTTTAATGGACCAGTAAGATGAAATTGGATCCATAAACATGTCATTCTGTAACCTATACTAAATTTTTCATTTGGATATAGAGTTGCTTCTAACAATGGGACAAAAATATGTAAATCAATGTAAGGGGACCCCCCCCCATTCTCGGGGTCAAAATTTTTTTTTGATTGAATTAGAATCTACATTAATTCAAGAATGTCCCTACAAAATTTCATGTGAAAATCTCAAGAACTCTTGAAGATATAGCCGATTTATTGTGTCAGCATCAAATGACGTCTAAAGGGCTTCTCAAACTTTAAATGCGTTTTTCTCTTTTGCGAATGGCGGGCACGATAACTCAAAAACTAATAACCCAATCAATTCCAAATTTTTACACGTTTCTCTGCGAGTATATAGCTATCGTATGAACTACGATAAAGCCAATCGGTGAATATCTTCCTCATTTTTTAACTTGATTTTTGGCCAAAAATCGGCGATTTTCGAAAAATATTTTTTCAAAGGTCGGCCATTTTGTTAATTTTAGAGCGAAGTCAATAATCCTAGTTCATACGAGAGCCAGACATGTACTCTTTCTAACACCGTTGGAATTTTCGGATTCCGATGTTCCAATGAGGAGTTATCATGCCCGCCATCAAAAATACGGACTTCTCTTTAATTACAAAAAACAACAACAAAACAATTACAAAATTTTTTGTAAATTATTTTTCTTCTCTTTTAAATGTTTAAATATATATGTGTAAAGTTACAAACCTTAACAAGCATTGGTATTGATTTACGAGAGGAGGGTGGGAGGGCGTGTGGTGTGTGTGGCCTTGAGATGTCAACGTCCGCCGCTAGAAAATATGGCCTTAAAAGTCAAACTTTGAGTTGCATATTAAAACAAAATGGAACATTTAGAAGACCTGAATTTCAACCACACTAATAGCGGTCATAATCCAGTAGAAAATACTCTCTTGCGTGACAATTTCGTTGACGAAACGTCGTCGAAATGCTATGTCGTCAAAAATGTCGTTCTTCTCGAAATATGAAAACAAAACAAAACCAATGAGCGGAGCAGTGTAGTCGGACGGGGCCGACCATACGATACCCTACACAACTACCAAGGAATTAAAATTTTCTGCGGATGTTTATTCCGAACCTGGGCAATATTTCGTGATATTTGCACCCTCTTGCCCGATTAGAGGTAAACAGCACCTCTTCCTCACACTGACATATTTTCCGAATATTACGAGTATTCAGTACAGCTATTGTCCAAATTCCCTTCACCGTTGTGTTGTGATGTTCGGCTTTCATTTGTTGTCTATTGACTCGAAATAACACAAAGAACTAAGTTTTCGTTCCACTTCATTCCAAAATTATTATCTGATCATCACCGAAATTATAGGCGTTGTCCTTGACCATAACTGGAACCTCATGGAAAATTTCAAAGCAATCAGCGTTATAGTTCCGCTCCCTAGATATTGGGTTACGAAATATACGTATACACCTGTAAATATTTAGGTGAAGCTCCCACATCCGAGCACATACAACAATATAATTGGTATTAATTTAAAGTCCACTCCCCTTGGATATAATATCCTTCTCTCGGTTAAATATTGACCGTTGTGTTGTGTTTGGGCCATAATTGCGACCTCTGGAGCGACCAGAAAATCAGACAAAAATTAAGTATTTGGTCCATTTCATCCCCTAAATATTAACCGATCTTTTCCAAAAAACAATAGGGGTCTTCACTGGCCAAAACCCATTCTACACAAAATTTCGTGATTGGTCCATAACTGTGGCCTATATCGTTTTACAAATTATAATGTTCATTGTTGTCAAAGTGTTACAAGGAATTGCCATTGTCTTAAATTATGACTATGGTGCCGAATGTGCTAAAATCATCAGGGACATATTAGGCCGAAAATTAATAACTTGGCTTTTCAAGACCATATCATAAGCGTGGATTTTTTCAAAAAATATTTTCTAACTCTATATAAAGCTTGATTTTTTTAAACAAATATTCTCAAAACCCTATCAAACCCTATATTTTTTAAAAAATATTTTCAAGACCATATCATAAGCGTGGATTTTTTAAACAAATATTTTCAGGACTGTGGATTTTTTAATATTTTCAGGACTCTATTAAAACGTGGATTTGTAAAAAAAAATTTTTAAAATACTACCATATGCGTGCATATTTTATAAGACTATTTTTCCATACACGTAGATTTTTTAACAATATTTTCAAAATTTAAATTTTTTAAGGCAAGATGCCTACACCATAGTGGATATTAAAAAATATATTTTTATTTAAAAAAAAAATATGTTTTCCATGACTAAATTGGCGTACAATTTTTAAAGTATTAGTTTTGCATTTTATTATCCACTACACCCTAATGTTTCCTTCTCAGTTTTTACATCATCTTAACTAATATGTCTGTAAGTGGCATTTGACACACATACTTACAAGTATTATTTCTTTCTTTCTATTTACTTTTATATCAGGTGTTAACAACAACATCAGTCAGAAGAAGAAAAAAACACAAAAATGTGAAGTGATGTGCAAAAGAAATTTAATTAAAATGTTAACAGTTGTGATGTTGGTGTGAACTTCCAAGGAATCTTGAAATTAAAAAAGTTCGAATTTTTTTTGGGATGATATGTGTAAAAGAATTCTAAGGAAACTATTCAAAAAAAAATAAATGTATACAATTCAATAACATATTTAATAAAAAAATACTGAATGTGATATTGATAAATATCACCGATTAAATATAAATAAATAAAAAAATATTTTTAACAAAATCCTCTGCGGTTGTAGGGGCATGAAAAAATAATTTTAAAAAATCCACGATTGTAAAAAAATATTCTTAAAAAATCCAAGCCTGTGATAGGTCCATGAGCATGAAATAATATTTTTTAAAAATCCACGATTGAAATAGGTTCAAGAAGAAATATTTTCTAAAAAGCCACGATTGGAATAGGTCCAAGAAAAAATATTTTTTAACCAGTAAAGTCGGACTGGGCCGACTTTTTGAAACCCTTCACCAGTATGGTCGGACGGAGCCGACCGTATGATACCCTACACAACTTCCACGAAAATCTAACTTTATATGGTTGTATATTCTAAGCTTGTGCAATATTTCTCGATACTTGCACTCTCTTGACAGACTAGATGTCAACAAATATTTCTAATATTCAATAGACGAGGGCTGTACTAGATTCTCTTTACCGTGGGTTATGTTGTGATGTTGGGCTTTCAATTGTGGCCTATATATCGACTCGAAAAAAACACAAACAAATTAAGTTTTCGTTCCACTTCATACCGAAATTATTATCTGATCATCACCGAAAATTATAGGCGTTGTCCTTGAGCATAACTGGGATCTCATGGAAAATTTCAAAGCGATCAGCGCTATATTTCCACCCTCTAGTGTGGTAATGGGTTACTAAATAATATCTCAGTACGTAAGCACCCGTAAATATTTAAGTGTAACTCCTACATACGAGTACATACGACCATATAATTGGTATCAATTTAAAGGTCAACCACTCCTCTTGAACTTACTATCAACTTCTGGGGTCTAGGTCCTTCATGGCCAAATATATACGTCATAGAATACCAATTTTGTAATTTTTCACACAAAAGTCAGGGTCTATTTGGCCCGCTAAATATTGACCAATTCTTATCAAAACAGGCATGCTTATTCCCTGGCTCGATCCCCTTCTCCATGTAAAATTTCGCGATGTACGGGCCATAATTGCGGCCTCTGGAGCGATCAGAAAAACGAACCAAAATTAAATATTTGGTCCATTTCATCCCCTAAATACTAACCGATCTTTACCATAGGGGTCTTCATTGGCCAGAACCCATCCTACATGCAAAATTTCGTGAAGATTGGTTCATAACTGTGGCCTGTATCGTGTTTACAAATTATAATGGCAGACGAACTGACGGACAGACGGACGGACACACATGAAAAATTTTTTTTAAAAAATCCACGCCTATTGTAGGTCCATGAAAAATTATTTTTAAAAAATCCACATCATGAAAAATTATTTTTAAAAAATCCACATCATGAAAAATTATTTTTAAAAAATCCACATCATGAAAAATTATTTTTAAAAAATCCACGTTATGAAAAATTATTTTTAAAAAATCCACGTTATGAAAAATTATTTTTAAAAAATCCACGTCATAAAAAAATATTTTTAAATAAAAAATCCATGCCATGAAACATTATTTTTAAAAAGTCCACGCCTATTGTAGGTCCATGAAAAATTATTTTTAAAAAATCCAAAAAATTTTTAAAAAATCGACGCCATGAAAAATTATTTTTAAAAAATCCACGCCATGAAAAATTATTTTTAAAAAATCCACGCCATGAAAAATTATTTTTAAAAAATCCACGCCATAAAAAATTATTTTTAAAAAATCCACCCCATGAAAAATTATTTTTAAAAAATCCACGCCATGAAAAATTATTTTTAAAAAATCCACGCCATGAAAAATTATTTTTAAAAAATCCACGCCATGAAAAATTATTTTTAAAAAATCCACGCCATGAAAAATTATTTTTAAAAAAACCACGCCATGAAAAATTATTTTTTAAAAATCCACGCCTATTGTAGGTCCATGAAAAATTATTTTTAAAAAATCCAAAAAATTTTTAAAAAATCCACGCCATGAAAAATTATTTTTAAAAAATCCACGCCATGAAAAATTATTTTTAAAAAATCCACGCCATGAAAAATTATTTTTAAAAAATCCACGCCATGAAAAATTATTTTTAAAAAATCCACGCCATGAAAAATTATTTTTAAAAAATCCACGCCATGAAAAATTATTTTTAAAAAATCCACGCCATGAAAAATTATTTTTAAAAAATCCACGCCATGAAAAATTATTTTTAAAAAATCCACGCCATGAAAAATTATTTTTAAAAAATCCACGCCATGAAAAATTATTTTTAAAAAATCCACGCCATGAAAAATTATTTTTAAAAAATCCACGCCATGAAAAATTATTTTTAAAAAATCCACGCCATGAAAAATTATTTTTAAAAAATCCACGCCATGAAAAATTATTTTTAAAAAATCCACGCCTATTGTAGGTCCATGAAGAAAAAATATTTTTAAAAAATCCACCCCATGAAAATTTTTTTTTAAAAAATCCACGACTATTGTAGGTCCATGAAAAATTATTTTTAAAAAATCCACGACTATTGTAGGTCCATGAAAAATTATTTTTAAAAAATCCACGCCTATTGTAGGTCCATGAAAAATTATTTTTAAAAAATCCACGCCTATTGTAGGTCCATGAAAATTTTTGTTTAAAAAAATCCACGCCTATTGTAGGTCCATGAAAATTTTTTTTTTAAAAAATCCACGCCTATTGTAGGTCCATGAAAAATTATTTTTAAAAAATCCACGCCTATTGTAGGTCCATGAAAAATTATTTTTAAAAAATCCACGCCTATTGTAGGTCCATGAAAAATTATTTTTAAAAAATCCACGCCTATTGTAGGTCCATGAAAAATTATTTTTAAAAAATCCACGCCTATTGTAGGTTCATGAAAAATTATTTTTAAAAAATCCACGCCTATTGTAGGTCCATGAAAAATTATTTTTAAAAAATCCACGCCTATTGTAGGTCCATGAAAAATTATTTTTAAAAAATCCACGCCTATTGTAGGTCCATGAAAAAATTATTTTTAAAAAATCCACGCCTATTGTAGGTCCATGAAAAATTATTTTTAAAAAATCCACGCCTATTGTAGGTCCATGAAAAATTATTTTTAAAAAATCCACGCCTATTGTAGGTCCATGAAAAATTATTTTTAAAAAATCCACGCCTTTGTTAAGACCCTGAAAAATTATTTTTAAAAAATCCACGCCTTTGTTAAGACCCTGAAAAATTATTTTTAAAAAATCCACGCCTATTGTAGGTCCATGAAAATTTTTTTTTAAAAAAATCCACGTCTATTGTAGGTCCATGAAAATTTTTTTTTAAAAAATCCACGCCTATTGTAGGTCCATGAAAAATTATTTTTAAAAAATCCACGCCTATTGTAGGTTCATGAAAAATTATTTTTAAAAAATCCACGCCTATAACAGGTCACTGAAAACATATTTTTAAAAAATTAACGCCAGTTGTATGTCCATAAAAATATTCTTACAAAATCCACGACTGTTGTAGGTCCATAAAATTATGGGTTCGTGTGTACATATACTTGTGCTTGTGTAATTTCAAAAGTATAACAAACTAAAATTCTACGACTAGTTATTTATTCGATCATAAATTATACAATTTATTATTTATTTATTTATTTTTTTTTTTTTTTGAAAATGGTTTAATTAAAAAAAAGTAGCCAACCGCAATCACTCAACAATTAATTAAACGATACTTATTGAACGAACTATCAGGGAAAACAAAAAGAGAAAAATAAATAAAATAATTCAACAGAAGGCTTCAAATGTTGTCGGAATGGATGTTTACCTCAAAAATTTTTGTTCAAAATTCCAGACAAGTCAATTGCCAGACAAAAACACACGCACACACACATAGCTGCTCTTGAAAACAATTTGCAATGAATTTTTGTATGTGTGTGTGCGAAAAAGAAATTTTCAATAAAACAATGGCGTTAAATTGTTAGGAAAATATTTGAAGAACCAATCAAATAATATTGCAAAAAAAAACTGAACAACAGAAAATTAAATTCGAAAAAATATGGGCCACAAATCAATCTGCCACACAAGCAGACAAGCCACCACACACACAGAGGCAGATAGGCAAACATACGTATAAGTTTAACTAATGAAATAACAATTATATTATTATGATGAATAAATTTAATAATTTTTTTGCTCAATAAACTTGAAAACTAAAATATTAATTTATTTGTTTGTGTGTGTATTTTTCATTCCTCTTGCCTTCAATCAAATTGATTTCATATATAGTTTTTTTGTTAAAGATATTGAAATAAATATGAATATGTATTTAATACGAAAACAAAAAAAAAACTAATGTTATACAATTAAATAAATATTAGTTAAAATTGGCTTTTGTTTGTTTGGCAAATGACAGCATACGGACAACAAAAACAACAACAACATCACCATTGAATAAATATTTCAAGGTTGCCTACTTTCTGAGACAGCGTGTCTGTCTCTAGCAATTATGACTCGGTACACAAAACTAGAATACAGAGCAAATAATTGCCACACAATACTGCTGTGGGGAAATTGTTTCTTGTAATTGCTCAAGGATTTTATAAGTTCATTCTTGTAGAAGGAAATCGATGGCATACTCTATGAATGCCAACAGGTAAAACACTTGGCACCTGAAGCCCCTTCTTACTTGTTGAAGCTTCCATGAAGAAATGTTTTTTTAAAAAGTCCACGTCAGAGATAGGTCCGTGAAAAATATTTTTAAAAACTACACACATGTAATAGGTCCATAAAAATATTTTTAAACAATACGCGCCTGGGATACGTGCACACATGAATAGATGCATCAAAACTATTTTTAAATTAAAAATCCACGCCTGGGATAGATCCATGAAAAAATATTTTTTACAAAATCCACGCCTTTTGTAGGACCATGAAAAAATATAAATATAGTTCCTTAAAATTTTGTTATAAATTCCAGAAAAAAGACCTGTCACCTCCTACAACAAAATCACTTAAAACGAAACACTTTATTAGTCAACAACATAGAAGAAAAAAAAAACACCTCTAATTATTTCTAGACTGTACAATGTTTATTAGTTGCCATTACTACTAAGCATTCAAGCGTCAAGTTGAGCTGAAAAATAATTACCTAATATAATTTAAACGCTCAGCCGCTTTCAAATCCCTGGAAGACAAATGTTTTGTTCTAAACTTGTTCTTTAGTACCCATTTCGTTTTTTACTATTTCTGAAATAGAAAAAACTTCCTCCCTGTTGTAGCGGTGAATAAAGCAAAAAAGAAAAATTATGTTTTGCAACAAAACTTTTTGAGTGTAACGCCCCAAGGAAAGGCAACAATGGCACGAGGAAAATGCCAAATAGCAACAACAACAATGACAACACCAACAACATCATAGCCAACGCAAAAAATATTTACTCAGTTCGTAAACAGTTTTATTTGATTTTAACAACTTACACAACTGACACTGTAATTAAGTTCGGTTAAGTCGTTAAAAGATCTCACGGTAAGTATTATCATTTGCCCGTAAACATTGTTGTTGCTGCTGCTGGAATTATTCCGAAAAGACAGGCAGGCAGTCAGTTAGGCGGGCAGACAGGCAATGCGACAACAAACTATTGCAAATTATTTGTTGGGTGTCCCTCCCGTTAGCTATGTTTTCGGCGCTTTATCTTTCATTGGCACAAATAAGCACCCTTAAGCACACAGCTGGTCGGTTGGTTGCTCGGTTCGATAGTTGGACTCGATGGGTTGCATGACGGGTTGAACTGGTTGCCGGAGCTGTACTAGTTCTGTTAAGTACTTCTAAACTACCGTACTTAAGTAATTTAATAAAAAAATCTATGCTGCAGTTGAAATACAACATGAACAACGAATACAACAACATCACCGACAACAGTAACAACAACAGTATTTAGTTATTACTACTTGAGACGTAATCCTATTAACTTGAATTGCCATTTGAGCCAGCCAGTCAGTTAGACATTCGAGTTCGCTCGTTCGTTCATTGTTCCCCATTTTTGTGCTATTTTAATGAGTTGCGTTTTCACAGTGTTCAACAACATTTGCGACTTGTCTTCTGTGGCAAAAGATTTAAACAAATACTTTGAAAGAAGAACAAGAGATGCCGGATGGATTTAATTTGCACAACATATATACTACAACACACAGAAGAGAAAACAACCCCCCTTAGTACCATGACAGAATTCGTGATTTTTTTCGATTTTATTAAAAATATATTTTATAGACCTTTCACAGGCGTTGATTTTTTAAAAACATTTTTTTATCGACTTATCATAGGCGTAGATTTTCTAAAAATATTTTTTCATACACCTATCCCAGGCGTGGATTGTTATACCCTACACAACTATGTTGTCAGGGTATTATATCTTTGTGCAGCCCCAAGACTTTGTAACGCCGCGAAATATTGGTTCTACACCCACCTTTAAGTATACCGATCGTCATATCTCGACTAGCTGAATCGATCTAGACATGTGTGTCCGTCCGCCCGTCTGTCCATTATAATTTGTAAACACGATACAGGCCACAGTTATGGACCAATCTTCACGAAATTTTGCATGTAGGATGGGTTCTAGCCAATGAAGACCGCTATTAGTTTTGGTATAGATCGGTTAATATTTAGGGGATGAAATGGACCAAATACTTAATTTTTGTCGGTTTTTCTGGTCGCTCTATAGGCCGCAATTATGGTCCGAACATCACAAAATTTTACATGGAAAAGGGGATAGGTCCAAAGAATAAGTATGCCTTATTTGATAAGGATCGGTCAATATTTAGCGGATCAAATGGAACCTGACTTTTGTGTGAAAAATGATAAAATTTGTATTCTATGGCGTATATATTAACCCCTGACGGACATAGACCCGAGAAGTTGATAGTGTATCCAAGAGAAGTGGTTGGCGTTTAAATTGGATGTTGGCGCTTAAATTGGATGTTTGCGCTTAAATTGGATGTGACACTCGGATGTGGGAGTTACACTTAAATATTTACAGGTGCTTACGTATTCAGATATTATTTAATAAACCATTACCACACTATAGGGCGGAAATATAGCGCTGATCGCTTTGAAGTGTTCCATGAGATTCCAGTTATGGTCAAGGACAATGCCTATAATTTTCGGTGATGATCAGATAATAATTTTGGGATGAAGTGGACCGAACACTAACTTTTTTGTGTTTTTTCGAGTCGATGCCAATAATAGGCCGAACATCACAATACAACCCACGGTGAAGGGAATATGGACAAGTAATTAGAAGGGCTGTATAGTAATATTCGGAAAAAATGCCAGTGTAAAAAAGAGGTGATGTTGGCCTCTAATCAGGCTAGAGGGACGAAATAAACATCCGCAGAACGTCAGAGTTCCGTGGTAGTTGTGTAGGGTATCGTATGGTCGGCCCCACTGGTTTAAAAATAAGTTTTCATGCACCTATCACAGGCATAGATTTTTATACCCTTCACCATACTGTGGTACAGGGTATTATGTCTTTGTGCATATGTTTGTAACAGGCAAAAGGAAACGAGATATACACATGGTTCCTTTTGAGAATATGCATAGAATCACTTTCTAAGTCGATTTATGCATGTCCGCCCGTCCGTCCGTCTGTCTGTCCATGTTAAATTGTAAACAAAGTACAGGTCGCATTTATGATCCGAATTGGATGAAATTTGGCACAGATCGTCAATTTGACCCAAGGAGAACCCTATTGAAATTGAGAAAAATCGGTTCAGATTTAGATGTAGCTCCCATATATATTTTTGTACGGTGCACGAAAGACCCTGTATGTCTTTCGATTTGCACGAAATTTGGCAGCCTACTGAATTAAGTGATGTGTTCTAAGTTTCGTGAAAATCGGTTCAGATGTAGATATAGCTCCCATATATATTTTCGTCCGATTTTATGTAAATGGAGCACCAAAGTCCCATATGTCTTTCGATTTGCACGAAATTTGGCATAGCTTACTGAATTGAGACTAGAGTTAAGTTTTGTAATTTTTCTTGAAAATCGCTTCAGATTTGGATATAGCTCCCATATATATTTTCGTCCGACTTCAGGTAAATAGTGCACCAAAGTCCCTATATATCCTTCGATTTGCACGAAATTTGGCATAGTGTACTGAATTGAGACTAGAATTATGTTTGTAAATTTTCTTGAAAAATCGGCCCAGATGTAGATATAGCTCCCATATATATTTTCGACCGATTTAATGTAAATGGTTCACCGAAGTCCCTATATATCTTTCGATTTCCACGAAATTTGGCATAGCGTACTGAATTGGGTCTGGAATCATGTCTGCCAAGTTTCGTGAAAATCGGTTCAGATTTAGATATAGCTCCCATATATATTTTGGTACGATTTAAGGTAAATAGCGCACCAAAGTCCCTATATATCCTTCGATTTGCACGAAATTTGGCATAGCGTACTGAATTGAGACTAGAGTTATGTTTGTAATTTTTCTTTAAAATCGGTTCAGATTTAGATATAGCTCCCATATATATTTTCGTCCGGTTTTAGGTAAATAGTGCACCAAAGTCCCTATATATCCTTAGATTTGCTCGAAAATTGGCGTAGCATACTGAATAAACCCTAGAACGATGTGTATTAAGTTTCGTGAAAATCGGTTCAGATTTAGACATAGCTCCCATATATATTTTCGCCCGATTTAATGTAAATGGTGTACCAATGTTCCTATTGAAGGAAAATGTGCACAAAATTTGGCCTAGCGTACTGAATTAAGTCTAGAACGACGTGTGTTAAATTTCGTGAAAATCGGTTCAGATTTAGATATAGCTCCGATATGTATTTTCATCTGATTTTAGATAAATAGTGCACCAAAGTCTCCTTATATCCTTCGATCTGCACGAAAGTTCACATAGGGTACTGAATTGAGTCTAGAATGAAGAGTGACAAGTTTCGGGAAGATCGGTTAAGATTTAGATATAACTCCCCACCAAAGTCCCTATATATCCTTCGTTTTGCACGAAATTTGTCATAGCGTACTGAATAAGGTCTAGAATAATATGTGGTAAGTTGCGGGAAATTGGTACAGATTTCGATATAGCTCCCACATATACAGCTGTGACAAATAAGTAGCACCACCCTTACAAACAATACTTAGAAAGTTGTATCATTGGTTTAAGTTCTGCATTTTTAAGTAAAAAGATTCTCGAGAATTTGACATATTCTCGAGAATCTTTTTCCCATACAGCACCATCTAACTTTTATCTGTCCATAAAATGTTCCTCCATTTTAAAGGGTTTTTTTACAAAGTGAATAGGTTACTTGCTGGTGCTATTTTATTTTTCGCAACTGTACAGTGCGACGTACCGAATAGCTTGTATCAATTTTACTATTAATCGTTTTGCATAAATTTGTCCCATGGTATGACTCTAAATCTGCTCGAATGAAATTAAATTTATCATAGGCTGCAGAAATACATGAGTATGTTCCTTCGAGGGAACATTGACAAAGTGGTGGAGGGTATCATATAGTCGGCTCAGTCCGACTTTACTACTTTCCTTACTGGTTTGAACATATTTTTCATCAACCTATCTTAGACGTGGATTTTTTAAAAATATTTTTTCATGGACCTATCCCAGGCTTGGATTTATTAAAAATATTTTTCATAGGCCTATCCCAGCCGTGGAAAATCTGGCAACCTCTCCCAAAATTTGCACACACATTGCCTCACTTAAGAGTTCTAGTTTTAGATGAAGAAAACTGTTTGCAAACGAAAAATAAATATCATTGCGTTTTCATGTTGAGGTTTCTGAACTACTTTACTTTATCCGCATGTTGTTCAATGAGTTGGAAATGTTCTTTCTCGATGTTGTTTTTGTTGTTCTTGTTCCTTATTTGTGTTTCAGTTACCAGTGATTCCATTTTAGTCATGTTTTGTTAGAGCAGTTAAGGCTATTTGGCTTACTGTGGATTGAGTTGTTCTTATTCTATTCCTCTTCTTCTTCTTCTTCTTCTTATATCACTTCTAAAAGTTTTTGTTTAAAAAAATTGGAAAGCAGGTGGTGGTGATATACACGCAAAAATATATAAGTCAGTATGCCGTTTCTGCGATTTCATTTAGTATATTCCCCCATCTCCTCAGCTCTAAGCTACAATTGCTTTAAATTTATTTTATTTTATTTTCAGTTGTTGTTGTGTTTTTTTACTTTACTTTAATAGTGGTGTTGTTTCGACCGTGTCTACAAACGGTGATATCTCCAGCCAGTCAGTCAGCCAGACATTAAGTGCTCTCGTTTACAAATATAGAAAAAAAACATATCTCAAGAATTGTCAGAACTTCATCAACAACTGCCGCAGCAAATCACCCGGTCAGGTTATGATTACTTCAAATGGCAAAATAAACAGACAGACAGCGAGACAAACAGACTGACAAATACTCATAACACACTCTGATATACCTTGAAGATAGTTGTGAATCAGGCTATAGCATTGAAATGCCATCAGCTGAAGGTGGCTTTGAGTGATGAACCTATTTTTTCAAGAGCTTATTTATTTGTGTGCTCTAATCTTCTTACTTAATAGAAGTTGGCAAATATTTGTAAAAAAAAAAGTTTGAAAGTAATTTACTAAGATACGTCATTATTCTACGAAGCTTATCAATCAACTGTGTGGATCTGACAATACCTGTGTTGGATTCTTGTAACAAAATATTATATTTTAAAAAAATAAACCACACCTAGGATAAGTCGATGAAAAAATATTTTTATAAAATCCACGCCTGGGATAGGTCGATGCAAAAATATTTTTAAAAACGCCACGCCTGGGATAGGTCAATGAAAAAATATTTAAAACCAGTAAGGAAAGTAGTAAAGTCGGACTGGGCCGACTATATGATACCCTTCACCGGTTTTTCGGTTTTCCCGAAACTTACCACACATCACTCTAGGCATAATTCATTACGCTATGCCAAATTTCGTGCCAATCGAAGGATATATAGAGACTTTGGTGCATCATTTACCTAAAATCTAACGAAAATATATATGAGAGCTATATCTAAATCTGAACCGATTTTCACGAAACTTAATACACATCTTTCTAGAGTTAATTTAGTACGCTATCCCAAATTTCGTGGAAATCGAAAGATATATAGGTACTTTGGTGCACCATTTATATTAAATCGGTCGAACATATATATGGGAGCTATATCTAAATCTGAACCGATTTTCACGAAACTTACCACTCACCATTCTTGACTTAATTCAGTACGATATGCCAAATTTCGTGCAAATCGAAAGATATATAGGGACTTTGGTACACCATTTACATTAAATCGGTCGAAAATATATATGGGAGCTATATCTAAATCTGAACCGATTTTCACGAAACTTAACACACATCATTCTAGACTTAGTTCAGAACGCTATGCCAAATTTCGTGCAAATCGAAGGATATATGGCACTTCGGTACCATTTACATTGAAATCGGTGGAACATATATATTGTAGCTATAAGTTAATGTTAGAAGTTAAAGTTTATTTCACACTGCTATGGTGTTTCTTTATTTTGTTACTAACATTTATGTTGCGGTGCTATGCACCTCTCTTGTTGGATTTACAATTATGATTAACTTCAACTTAAAACTAATATTATACTGCAGCCTGGTCGTGCTCGTTATTACGCTGAGTCATCACTTGCGGTGCGCTGGTATTAGTGCGCGTGTTTGTGGCGGATGACTGCCCTGGTGTCATATTCCTGTTGATTTGTCGGACTGCTTGCGCAGCATAATGATGGGAATGTTTACTAGTTGGTTTGCATATTTAGTTTGATGTTTATTAGGGTGAGCCGTTAACTCCTCCCTCTCGAATTATCAAGCGTCTCGATTGATGTGTTTAGAAATATGGCAGATTATAAAGACTGCCGCGTTGATTCAAGTTAATATTGTGGTTTGCTAGTTGTTTTGTTTTGATAACAGATTCTGTTGTGCCGGCTGCCAATTGGCTTTCTGACACAGTCATTTCTATTTGAGGTCTAGACATTCCTTCATGTGGGGTCATTTTTATAATTTTCATACTAGTTTTGCGCCTTTGCCTCATTTTTACTGCCATCAGGAGGATGACCAATGCTAATATGAGACTGATGTTAAAACATAAACTGGTCTTGAATTCAGTATTTAGACGCTCGATTCTTTTATTACTTTTCACGTGCAACGTTTTTAGTAGTTGTAGAGATAGTATTTCTTCGGTGTAGTTGTTTCTAGCTGAGTGTTTTAGTAGCGCAGGCAACGGTTTGGAGTAAGCAGCTTCTTCGACGGTGAAATTTTTGTTGCCTATCCTAATTGTAGAATTACTAAATCTTATTAAATAAGTTCCTGTTACATTTTTTTCGTTTCCATTTATGACAATATTTTCTTTTATGTTATTTATCAAAATTAATCCAGGTTCTATTTCCTCTAAATTATTAATGTGATCTGCATTTACTATTGAACAATTATGTGGGATATTAGTTACTAATTTAGGAATACATGTATTGTTTGTTATATTGGCTACATTAGATTCTAGACATAATTCAATACCATTTATTTTTTGACAAGGACTTCTAATTCCAAATGTTGCTCTTTCACATTTTACAATTTTCTTATAATCAAGATTTAAAACAGTATTTTGATTTTTTACAGGTCTTATGGTTATGACATTACAAATTTCTTTTACAGTTTTGGGAATGCTTATAATGTAAATTATATTAGTACTATTGTTTACAATTTTTATTCGTGCGAAATTTAAAGCTTGTTCAATGTTTTGAAACGGGATTTCATCTTGATTAAATATTTCTTCTATTTTTCTAATTTCTATTTCCGATAAAATAAATGTGTTTACAATGTTGGATTTTGTTAAATGAATGGCCGAATTAATATTCGTTACTTCCTCCTTTAAAATTTCAACTTTGTACTTTGCCTGCAATATGAGGGTATTACGGAAGTCCTCACTAGTCTTTAAAATTTTTGAAATACTATTTGTCGCATTCGTTATCTCCTGCATTCTTTCTATTAGATCTCTGTTGATTATTAGCTGGTTATTGCTGTTGTCTGTTAACTCATTGATTTTGTTTTCCAAAAGCATAAGGTCATCATGGTCTGGACTACCTGCCAGCCATTTCCACGCCGTTCCAATCTCATCAAGAGATCTTTTAGATCTCTCTTCAGGCATTAGCCGATTTATAAGGTGAGATATGGTAGTGATGTCATTATGTAGGAAGGGGAGTAGTGGGTGGTTGTCTGGAATTCCTTTGGCCAAGTCGTCCTTGATCCTCTCTAGAGTGTCATGATATTCCTTGATGTTAATAACATGCAAAATTTTGAATGTCCCTGTTTGTATTTTTCCTATTCCACTCTCTATAAGAACCACTTCTGATTGAGAGTAGTCCAATATTTCTGTGACCCCTAAGCAACCTGTAATTAAGAACTGGAAACCCGGTAAATAAGTAAGTCAGTTTCTGATATGACTCTTATGGACTATTTTCCCTGATTGAGTCAGGACAGTTGAGTGCCTATTCTCCTTTACAACTTCTTCTTTGAAACGTTTAGATAGTTTGGTTCCTAATCTCTTGTTCTGTTTGACAAATATTTTCTGACCTTCTTGATATTCTTTTGGTTCTTCCCTAACACGATTATGATTTGCCAAATCATTTTCCTGTTTCCTCAAGAGTCTTTCGTAGTTGTTAAGGCGAGTCCTTTCGTAGTCCTCTGGTCCAAAGGTCGTCGGTCGTCCAAAAAATAGATCTACGGGTTTCTTTCCAATTGACGAATGTATTGTGTGATTGTACTTGTTAACGCTATCTTGCAATAGCTCCTCAAAAGAGTAATCGTTTCCATGCCAAGTTCGTCTTCCAACATAAACCGAATGGTCTGAGAATTGAAAGATCGCTCGTTATCAAATACAATTGACTTCGGGACCCCAAAGTAGAAAATTATTTCTCTCAATGGTTTCCTAATGTCTTCAATGCCTTTGCCATTTATCATTCTGGTTACTGCGAATTTTGTAAATTTGTCTATTGCGGTTAAAACTCGAAACTTGTCTGTAGAGAAGATATCTATGTGGATTGTATG
>NW_026878734.1:0-25127 GCF_032173495.1 Musca vetustissima | reverse complement strand
GCCTATAAAGACTCTTAGCTAATCAGTTCTTGTACAAATACTCCCTTTCAGCTGCCTATAACCAGTTCAATACGTCTATATTGCTTCAGCTCATCTAAGAAGCCTCTCCGCTTCAGTACTCCCGAAGCGGTGCACAAAATATCCGACATTTTTCAAAGCTCTACATTAATTCCCATTTTACTTGTTATCACCTTTGCCCAAAACGACACTCCTACCATGTCGCAATTCCTTTGATATTAATCTGCACTGCAGCAATTTTTAAACGCTGACAACATATTCAATGCCAGGTAGCCAACCAAACACAGCCACTAACCAAGCAGCGTCATCGCCATCATCCTTCTCATCAGCGTCATCATTAAATGCAATAACAAACAATTTTTCGTTTGTACATCTCAATGACACTTCAATTCATTTAAAGCTTTATTACTTGTATTGCATGACCATGGCTGCCGCTATTGTTGTTGCTGTTGTTGTCGACTGTATAATTGTTCCTATTGTCGAATGACCGAACGAACGTACGACTGACCGACCGACCGGTTGGCTACTGTCGTCGATCTGTGGCCACTAAAGCTTTTGTATGATCCCCCAGTGACCGGTGTATTGTTCTTGGGATTATTGCTTGCTGCTGGCTGATGCGGCTGTTGTTGTTGTTTTGCCATCCATAATCGTACAATTTAAAAGTGGACGATTACAATTGCGAGCGTCCAAGTGTAATAAAGGAACAAACAAAAACACAAACAAAAAAATGCCGACAAAAAACTTAATGTTTAAATAAAACAAAGGCAATTGCAGCGCGGCAGTAGCCAGGACTCAATTCGAGTACTATTTTATATGAAACTGGGCGCCCTTTTTGGTGTATGCGTGTGAGTTAAAGTGCATTGAATTGCACAACTTTTTTATGAGATTGTAAATACAGGTACAATGTATGTGTGTCAATATATGTGGAATTCGTTTTAGAGTCATTGTTGTTATTGTTTTATTATTATTTTGTTAATCACAAAGCAACTACATTTTTGCATTTCTTTTTGGAAAAAACATTTTACAACTGCGAACTGAACGATTTATTGAGTACCTTTATTAAAGGGTCAATTAGTTGGAGAAACTTTCAAGCTGAAGCTATTATAATTATAATTGATGTTATAAATTGGCCTAGTTCCATTTAATTTATTAATTGTGATGTTGGTCATTGAATCCGGAAATTGTAGATAAATTGAAGAAAAGAATATAGTGACCCAGAATTTAAAATTATTTTCAATATATTATGAATTTGCAACATATTATAACTTTGTTGCAGACAACAATTCGATCCTTGGATCCTAGATCCAATTCCAAAGTTAAAAAAAAATAAACATAGTATATCCTATCCCTTGGAAGTGTCTATGTCTTTCTCACTCAACAATTTTACCAAATGACTTTAAAATTTATAAAAAATAACCTGTGGAAAACCCTTTCATCGCCTCTAATAAAACAATTTATATTAAAAACCAGTAAGGAAAGTAGTAAAGTCGGACGGGGCCGACTATATGATACCCTTCACCACTTTGGGTATATTCAACAGACGGAAGCCTAACAGACGTCGCATTTTTGAAGGACCATTAATATGAAATTAAACAGGTCTTTCTGCAACCTATAAATTTTGGTCAGATATAGAGTTGCTTCTTACAATATTTTTTGAGTTCTTTATTATACATAAAAACATAAAGGGACTTTGATGCACCATTTACTTAAAATCGGACAAAAATATATATGAGATCTATATCTAAATCTGAACCGATTTTTACGAAATTAAAAACACATATTTCTAGACTTAATTCAGTACGCTATGCCAAATTTCGTGCAAATCAAAGGATATATAGGGACTTTGGTGCACCATTAACCAAAAATCGGACGAACATATATATGGGAGCTATATTCAAATTTGAACCGATTTTCATGAAATTTTACACACATCATTCTAGACTTAATTCATTACGCTGTGCCAAATTTCGTGTAAATCGAAAGATATATAGGGACTTTTGTACACCATTTACTTTAATTCGGACGAAAATATATATGGGAGCTATATCTAAATCTGAACCGATTTTTATGAAACTTAACACACATCATTCTAGACTTAATTCATTACGGTGTGCCAAATTTCGTGTAAATCGAAAGATATATAGGGACTTTTGTACACCTTTTACCTTAAATCGGACGAAAATATATATGGGAGCTATATCTAAATCTAAACCGATTTTTATGAAACTTAACATACATCATTCTAGACTTAATTCATTACGATGTGCCAAATTTCGTGCAAATCGAAAGATATATAGGGATTTTGGTGTACCATTTACATAAAATCGGACCAAAATATATATAGGAGCTATATCTAAATCTGAACCGATTTTTATGAAATTTTACACACATCATTCTAGACCGAATTCATTACGATGTGTCAAATTTCGTGCAAATCGAATGATATATAGAGACTTTGGTGCACCATTTTCCAAAAATCGCACGAAAATATATATGGGAGCTATATCTAAATCTGAACCGATTTTTGTGAAATTTTACACATATTATTCTAATTCATTACGATGTGCCAAATTTCATGCAAATCGAAAGATATATGGGGACCGTTTACATTAAATCGGACGAAAATATATATGGGAGCTATATCTAAATCTGAACCGATTTTTCCTCATTTCAATAGGGTTCGTCCTTGGGCCAAACAAGTGACCTGTGCCAATTTTCATCCAATTCGGATCATAAATGCGACCTGTACTTTGTTTACAATTTAACATGGACAGACAGACGGACAGACAGACATGCATAAATCGACTCAGAAAGGGATTCTATGCATATTCTCGAAAGGAACCATGTGTCTATCTCGTTTACTTTTGCCTGTTACAAACATATGCACAAAGACATAATACCCTGTACCACAGTGTGGTGAAGGGTATAAAAACTGGCGTACGTACAATTCTATAGCAGAACAAAACCCCTTTTTTGGTGCTTTACCCGATTCTCCATCTCATTCGCGTTATTGAGGAGAATTGTAAGCGTTGTTTTTTGTGTTGTGATATCAACAGCTGGAGATCTGCAGCCTTATTAATTAAGAATTATTTTAATTAAGGTAATAAATTTCAAAATAACCATCCAAAAAATTGTGAAGAGCTTGAATAGTATAGGGACAACGTTGGGAAAGAGACAGGCGAAAAGAAATCTCCAAAGGATAGTGACCAAAAAATTTAAGGGAATTTAAGGGTTGCCATACAACTAAACACTAAAATATAAGTGACTCCAATTTTTGAAGGTTTTATATTCTTCTGAATGCCATTCTTAAATTACCCACATGTTCTGAAGGATTTTGAAGTGGTAAGTATGGATTATTGAAAATTCTAACTGCAGCGGTACCAAAAGTAATAACGTTGAGCGTTAACGTCAGTATATAGTCGTCAGAAATGGAGTAAAAAATGTTCCCAATAGAGGGAATTTGGTTATATAGTGTATGTGCTATCGTAGATAGCAATACAATTATAATTTTGAAATTTGGTATGGTGGTCGCCGTATAATTGGGGTTATAAGAAGCTTTCGGAGTTTCATACAAAATGTGCAAAATTTTGTACCATTTGTATTGGTAAGAATAGAGCTGAATCTCAGAAATTGCGTACTATGATATTGACAAGAAAACGGTTCTGACAATTTTTACCATAATAATACAACAATATTGTGTGACGTGATATCTGGCCAATGTTTAGTGGCCTAGCAGTAAAACCGAGGAAATTTGAGATAGTGAGTTCAGAGCAATGGCACATAAATGGAGGGTTTAATTTGAAATCTTTACCAAGCCTGTATCAAGTCCAAAGGTGGGAGCCGTTGCTCCTCTCCCTTGTATATCTCCTCCACAAAAGGTCAACATTTTCAATATTTGTAAATCCAATGTCTGACGAATAGAATGTCCGATATGAACTAAACTTTGCACAACCCATTACCATTACGAAGTCTAGATCAAGTCCGAAGGTGGAACCCGTCTGCCGTCTCCTCTGGTACCTCTCCAAAAAAGGGGTTAATTTTATATAAACTTGTACATTTTATTTGAAGCGAATTGACATTTGCATTAAATCCGAACCCTCTTTGATAAAAACATATACCGTATATAAAACGAATAATAAACCCTGTGTGTAACTATCTTTGGCTATCTATCGGCAACACCGACTGCCACTTCAGCATTTTCTTACGAAATTTTCGAAATGATATAGGTTTGATATGAAGGTTCCAGTGTTTTGAATGTTTCAGCGGAGATTTCTCACAGAATTTACTGAAACCCTAACATACAGTCAATTCGACCCTATCGTACATATTGCGAGCTCTATTATAATTTAAACAGACAGAGCAGTCAGACAGATGGACCTGGCTTAATCGACACAGAATTTTATTCTAACTATACATACTGAGTGATCAACTCCACGATGTGGGGTATAATAAAAGGTGGAACTAAATTGATTTTACATAGAAGAATGTGTTGTCCTTTTTGTTTCTAGCACCGAGTATCTTATCTTATTCAAATAATAATAGTTATGAACTTTAAACAATAGGAATTGGAATCTAAACATTTATTTCAAACTTTTCTTTTTATATCACCAAGTTTTAAGGGTATAATAGCTTTGTATGACGACGAGATATTTGTGTTCGTCCGTCTATCCGTTATAATTTGTAAACACGGTACAGGTCACTGTCATGTACCAATCGCCACGAAATTTTATATATAATCCGCAGAAAGTTTGAGTTCCGTCGTAGTAGTGTAGGTTATCATATGGTCGGCCCCGTCCGCCTTTACTGTCCCGCTCACATGTTTTAAGATATTGACTTTTTGAACTATTTTATCACATATATGCCACATTTCATTTAAAGGTCATTACCTGGTAACCCTGACTGTCAGAAAGTGATTAAAAATCCTAAACGAAATGAAGATTCATTAAAAATGTTGCATGCGTTGCATTGCCGAATCGTTTCATTATTTTTTTTAATATTCTTTACCAACAAAAAAAATATATAAATTTATAGGAATGTTGTTGTTGCTTTTGTTCTTTCAAAAAAAGCTGCCAAGAAAGCAGAAGCAACTACAACAATTGACAACGAAAAAACAGACAAACAGACGGACAGACACACTAACATGGCAACAGACAAGCAATGCAACACTGCACTGCACCTCGCCGAGCCGCACACACACTGGCTTTACGTAATTAACGACCCAACAAATGAGCCAAAATTTATGTTGTTGCTGATTTTGACGCTGATTACATTGCGTAGCGCCCCCATTGGTTAGGCAGAAGAAGAAGAAGAAGCAGTATAAGACAAAGTCAACGTCATGCGTTTCTTTGGCCTCTTTTTTTCTGGGGGTTCTTTGCTGGATTGGTTTGGTTTGGGCCTACATTCTGAGGATAAATAAAAGACAGAAGATGTTTCGTTGAAATGTAAAGAAGAAGAAGAAATCGAAATACGCCATGGTGAGTTCCTAAAGGTTGTGTTGTCGCTTGTCTACCACATCCATTGAATTGACTGGTCGATTGGTTAGTCGGTAGATATCAGAGTTTTGGTTTTTTGGCAACATGTTGTTCTTTCCTGCTTCTTCTTCTCAGTCTTCCTCCATCAAACGTTCCTCGTTTGTTGGTGTCGCTTTTTTCGAACAATGTAGGTCATTGTAGATCAATTGTCATTGATATCACATCTTTGGCTTTGTTGTCTTTGTTCTGTTTTGTGTTTTTTGTTGGCCATGATATCATTGCCGTCGATGATGCTGGTGCTGGAGCTTGGTGATGGTTTCGATTGCTGGCCAGCCTTTGTGCCACAAAAACTTAAAGGAGATGTTTCTGTTGTTGTAAGCAGACATTCTTACAAATAAATCACCAATATAATGTCAAAAAATTTAATTGGTAGAAAATTGTTAAAATACCATTTAGCAATGGCCCGGCCATTAACACTGTACTTGTTCATCTGTTTGTTCAGGTATTTCGAAATGATTGTTAATTTTGATTTTTTGTGGGTTTTCTCTCATTTCGAAATCGATAATTTTTCTTTCAATGTTGTCTTTTTTAAAGAACGACAAAAAATCGTGTTGTTCCCAAAATAATAATAGAAATGAAAGAAAAAGGTTGTCTTGATGATTTTCCAAATTTGATTTCACTTTAAACTTAAATCGATTAGAACACTTGATAATTCATCATCTTTCCCAGTTAATAGTTGAGACTATTTCTCTTACCGTTTGACCCAATAACCCATAACGAAAAATGACGACATACTTCTTGGTAAAGGTTTTGAGTTTGTCATAAAATTTCACTTATCTTCTTCGGAGGAGTGAAGATGTTTTAATGCAATAAACAAGCAACACCTACAAATGCCATTGATTTTGCTCTGGACCTTTAGGAGGTGATTGCTGACTGGCTGGCATGACTATAGCTCGATAGACTACAATTCATTTCATGTTTATTCTGAGAAAGTTATCATTAATAATTTTATAAGATACAATTTCAAAACAGTGGGTAAAATAAATCATGGTAAATCGAATTAAAAACTAGCAAAAAATGCATAAAGGGTGTTCGGACCAAAATTGTTAAAGTCTCGACTACACAGATCCAAAATAAATCCACGATTTTCAAACGGCTGGCAAATGGAAGTGCATTACATTGAAGGCTTTGTATACATGTACTTAAAGTCTTAAAGGATATGAAAATGAGTTGACATTGTTGTTTTCGACGCCGAAAAGCTGCAAAAACAACAGGTAGCAGAAGCCTACTCCGCTCAACTTACCCACCTGTTTGACGAAAGCAACCCTTGTCCCGATAATAATACAGAAGCACAATGGCAGAGAATTGCTCACTCCCTCCAAACTGCAGCAAAAGCAACACTTGGGTACCAAAGACCACCATAAAGAAACCCGTGGTACGATAAGGAGTGACTGACATGAAAAACTCAGCATATATGGCAATCTTGCAGACAGTAGCAACACGTAATGTGATGGAGAAACGTATTTTCAGAAAAAAGACGAATGAACAAGAAAAGAACGTGAACGTGAGCTAATCGAGCTGTACAGAAGTCAGAACGAAGTCCGGAAGTTTTACCAATGACTATAACATCAAACTGAAGGCTTTGGTGCAGGCACATCCTCCTGTAGAGATAAAGAAGGAAACCTGGTGACAGATACAGGCAGCGTGTTGAGGATATGAAAGGAGTATTTTGAAAAGCTTCCAATAAGAGATGACGGCATTGAATGTATACCACCTAGCCAAGATAAGATGAGAATAGCAATCAACCGGCTGAAGAATAATAAAGCAGCAGGAGCCGATGGGTTACCAGCCGAACTATTCAAGACTGATGGTTAGATGCTGGTCAGGAGTATGCTCCAGCTGATTAGTATAATTTGGCTACAGGAATGCAATGAGTAGAAAATCAGCATCCTGTGTCCCGTTCACAAAACAGGAGATATGTGCCAACTATAGAGGAATAAGTCTCCTTCCCATCGCATATAAAGTGCTATCTAGCGTGCTGTGTGAACGACTGGAGCCAATGGTCAATGACATTATTGGACTATACCAATGTGGCTTCAGACCTGGCAAATCTACCATTGACCCACGAAAAACACAACGACACATTCCACCTACTATAAAGCCGCATTCGACAACCCTGTCCGTTCGTAGGTGTTTGAAGCCATGTCTGCGTTTGGCATCCCTCAAAACTAATTCGACTATGCAGGATAACATTAACTGGCACAAGATCAGCAGTTAAAATCGGAAAGAACCTTTCTCCTTTAATACCGAACGAGGATTCAGACAGAGGCAAATGTGAACAGAAATGGCACTCTGTACACCACACAACATATGTTACTCGTCTACGCCGATGACATCGACATAATTGGTCGAACATTAAGAGCGGTACCTTTGAACAAAGTGAGAAGGAGTCTGCCAAAGTGGGTCTGGCAGTTTACAGCGAGAAGACCAAGGTGATGGTATCAACGCGCAAGACGTCCAGTAGACCCGGATCAACTGTGGAGCTTGAGAATTACAGCTTCGAGGTAGTCAAAGATTTTATATACCTTGGTACCGCTATAAATGAAACTAATGTCATCAGTCTTGAAATTCGGAGAAGTCTTAGTAAGCTGTTCAGAAACAAGGCCACCTCCCGCCAGACCAAAATTACACTCTAAAAGATGCTGATACTACCCATGCTGTTATATGGATCTGAAGCATGGGTACTTACGCAAGAAGATGAGGCAGCTCTTGGAGTGTTTGAGAGAAAATTTCTCCGAAAGATCTGTGGGCCGATCTGCGTTGACAGTTGATGTCGCTGTCGAATGAACCATGAGTTGTACCAGCTATTCTCGGACATCGGCATTGCTAGACGTATTGAGCTGCAGCGACTACGTTGGGTAGGTCATGTTGTGAGAATGGATGAAGATGCCCCAGCCCAAAAGGCATATAAAAGCGGACCAGCTGATGGTTCACGCAGAAGGGGAAGGCCACGAATAAGATGGAAAGATCCAGTGGAGGACAACATTACCGAACATGGTCTTTCAAATTGGAGAAACTGCGCAAAAGACCGACGCGCCTTGAAATCTTTTTTAGCTATGGAGCGAAAGTTCTGTCACAAGTAAGTGTAATTAAAGAAAATCCCATCTTTTCGACGGCGGTCATGATTTCCGATCTCTGGAACGTCTGATTCCTAAAATTTCAATAACATTCGAAAAATGAATGAATCTGGTATGAATTAAGATCGCGCAAAAATTAAGAAAATGATTGAAATAGTTAATTTTTGAAAAATTTGGTATATTTGGCCACTAACCGACTTAGAAAATAAGACAGATCTTTACCGATTGCATTTATTCTAGTTCATACTATACGTACAGGATATTTTGTTAAAATTTGGAACGGATAGCAAAAACACACGCGTTAAAAGTTTTAAAAGCACTTCTGCCGTCGCATGATACTGACACTATAAATCGTTTTTACATTCAATAGTTCTTGAGATTTTCACGTGAAATTTTAAGCGAACATACTCAAGTATGTTAGTCTAGGAAACCAAAATTTATTTTTTGAAACCGGGAATGGAGGGTTCCCTTAATAGACAGTCTATCATTCTCTGAGAAACCTATCTTCTTCCCCATTTTATTTTCCGATTTGTCTCCACTGTTCTGCCATACACAACTGACCTTTGAATGTCACGAACATTGACAAAATTAATTTCTATTTTTTCTCATAGTTGTTGTTTTTTTTTTCTTTCTTCCTAACAAAAATCCACCTTCTTTTCTGCACTTTACAACATAAACAATAACGATTTCCTGCCAACCCTATATCCCAAAAGCTATCGCCAAGCATCTTCATCAATATGATGTTGGTCGTGTGTACACCGAAGTCATATCAGAATTGCATCAATAGAATAATGTTGTTGTGATTGTTGTTGTAGCAGTTTTTTGTGACATACTATCGTATTTATTGTCAATGATTTAAAAGTTTATAACGCTTTTGTCCTATTAAACTTTCACGTCGAACAATGTTTATATCTATTGGTGATTTTTCCGAAAAAGTAAGGGGAAACAACTTGTGGATATTTGGTGAAAATCACATAGCTTAAGAACTAAATGAAATTGTTGTAGAATGAAAAGAAAACATGCGAGGACGCACCTAAATAATTGTCGCTGAGAAAGAATGGAAAAGGAGTGCCTTTGTACAACAAACATGTTCCGTATGTTTATGCTTGCGATGTAAAGGAAGATGTCTATGTACTTAAGATCAATGACACAGATATATAGATAAACATGATGTACATACATATGTATAATAAATACTATAGTACCCCTTTTGGTGAATTAATGTTAAATCATCTAACTATCTAATTATTTTATTGAAATTGACCTTGAACATACCGAAAATGATGCATGACTCATACATTGGGACCACGTAGCAGCATGAACCAAAATATTTGCGCCCAGGATCAAAATATAATATTGTAGAGGGTTATACTTTCATATTTAGGCAAATCGACTTATATTTATATTTTTGGGAAGTGAGAGTTTAAACTATTAAAATAGAGCCAACTCGGTTGAAAAACATGTCATCAAAATAACGAAAATTATGTCGTACCATTATATGGGAATTATAACTGATCATAGACCAATGATTTTAGTAAGAAATATTTGAACCCCATGACAATTAATAGTATATTATAAGAGCCTATTGGATAGAAAAACGTATCTGAAAATCTCAGAAAAATATTGTTGCAAATCAAGGATCCATATTGATAACTTTTGTTAGAAAGAGAGAAACCAGAATACTTATTACGAAAATCGCTATATTTGTAGATATATCAGACGGTTTTATCTACATAAAATTATAATCTATATGTACTTTATTGTGATGTTAATACCTATCCTGTGATGAATATTTCGTGGTCAAATTAAATATTGTACAGAAAAAATCGGCAGTGTCATAAATGCGACTTTTAATAATAAGTAAATTTCGGAATCAACATTTAATGGGTGTCCTGGGTCTATCTCGATTCCTTTTGTCTGTTATAAACATATGCACAAAGACATAAAAATTTCATACAATTCGAATCATAAATGCGATCTGTTATTTCGTTCACAATAATACATCAATATCGACCGACGGACATGCATAAATCAAAGGTGATTCTATGCATATCCTCAGAAGTAACTTTTGGTCTATTACTTTTTCTTTTGCATGTTACAAACATATGCACAAAGACATAAGAAGAAGGGCGTGAATATAGTCCCTTCGGTTGGAAGATGCGCATAAAAGGGGTAGGACCTTAATGTTGTGACGAAATTTATATTTAGTAGAAAATTCTCTGAAAAAAAAAACTTTTAAAATGTGGGGGCTATATCTAACATTGGACCTATATGTACAATGGGACCTATATAGACTTTTAGAATTCTGACAATGGGGCTTTATCCTTTCATGGGGCTTCATCGAAGCATACACTTATTTAGACCTCATCGGGCGGAAAATTAAAGCCCTCAAAATATCGCTAATGGCTAGGAAATTTAGCATGAGGTTCAGGTTATTGTCAAGGACGACGCCCATAATTTTGTATTCTATGGCGTATATATTTACTCCTGAAGGACATACACCCCAGAAGTTGATAGCATATCCAAGATGATTGAACTTTAAATTGATATATTTTCGTCCGATTTTTAGCAAATAGTGCACCAAATAGTCAAATTGAGACCGAATGACACAAAATTTTGCACAACGTACTGAAGTTAGGACACTCTAATTGGTAACAACTTTTATTGAAATCGGTTCGGATTTAGATATAGCTCCCATATATATTTTCGTCCGATTTTCAGCAAATAGTGCATCAAAGAGTCAAATTTAGGCCGAATGGCACGAAATTTTGTACAAAGTACTGAAGTTATGACAGTCTAACATGTGCTAAGTTTTATTGATATCCCTTTTTAGTGAATTGTGCACCAAACAGCCAAATTTAGGCCGATGGGCACGAAATTTTTCACAACATACCAAAGTTAGGATAGCCTAACGTGTGCCAAGTTTTATTGAAATCGGTTCAAAGTTTGATATAGCTTCCATGCATAACATATCGAAATGGGTCTACAGTAACGCCTGATAAGTAAGTTTAGATGAAATTGGTTCAGATTTAGATATAGCTCCCAATATATTTTTTTCCGATTTTACGTGAATCGTGCGCCAAACTCTTCACGCTTTTTCTATTGACACAATATTTTACACTATGTTCTTAAGATAGTATAGCCTAATATGAGTTAAGTTAAGGTATTAATTTGAGCTTAGAATAATACCTTTCGTAGAAATTGGTTCAGAGGCAAATATTGCTCCTATATATATTTTCGACTGACTGACTTCATGTTAATTGTCCTCCAAATAATGAGCCTCTGTGTTGTAGCATAATGGATAGTTTGATTTAAATCAGTTTACATAATGTTGTCTTTTTTGCGTTGATCGAGAATATATATGCTTTGAAGGGTCGGAAATGATTATTTCGATGAGTTATAAACGGAAACACAAACTTAATATACTCTCCATACTATGGTGGAGGGTTCACATCTAAACACATTGAATTTAGTCCAATTCCATGTCATTGGTTATTCAAAAAATGCGAAGTCTGTTAGGATACATTTCTTGAATATATCCATATGTGGTAAAGGGTATCATATAGTCGGCTCCGTCCGACTTTACTACTTTCCTTACTGGTTTTAGTATTAAATTAACACACTATATGGCGTAATATAGAGCCGATGGCCCGAAATTTTTGTTTGCGGTTTTGGTTATGATCGAGGACAACGCCTTTTCGGTGATGTTCAGATTATGTTCTGGGGATGAAATAAACCAATTAACCGAAAACTTTATTTATTTATAGTCGCTCGACACCACAATTATAAGCCGAACACTACAAATTTTTCATGGGAAAGACGATCTGATCAACTACTTCGAATCACTTACTCTTTATTTTACAAATAAATCTTATAATGTAAATTTTTACTCCGGGAAAACATGATTCGGAGAAAACATTATCGGTCAAGAGAGTCAAATTTCGCGAAATATTTCTCAGACTTGGAATATAGATACGCAGAAACTTAGAGCTCAGTGCTAACTGTGTAGGGTATCATATGGTCGGTCCCGTCCGAAAGTACTGCTAAGCTCACTGGTTTTTATTAGGATGATTTGATGCCCCATTAGAACATAAACCATCAAATTAGAGGAAATTTTGTTCAAAAATATACCCAAATCCCCCAAACTTCATTGAAGGAAACACGTACCCGAACTCTCCAAAATACCGAAATTTGTATGTAGAGTTGGATGGGAGCTGGTAGGCAGATTATGTACCTAGTGTTCCCACTAGCGCAAAGTACCAATTAACGCTGATTAGGTTGAAAAAACTTGCCCTTATATGGGCAAGTCAGTTCGGTTTAAACGTTCCAAAAATCCCAGACATTCGGAATATTGGTGAAAGCACACATATATTTTTTGTTCTTACAAACCCAGTTCTCTTGAATGTTGTTAGTGTCTGTCCATTATATTCACAAATTAAGCTATATTTTGCTTCGCCTCAAATTTTACACACAAATCTGCCATTGAAATAAAATTCACATCTATTTGCCACATCTCTGCATTGACTTTCAAATATAATGACCCTATATGGTAATTTCATGTCAAATATTCAATATCTATTAGTTCATCTGGTAACACAATGAACACCCAATGCCCCATAAAAATCTCTGTTGACTAAATAGTTGTTGTTGTTGCTTTGGTTTTATTCATAAATATTTCCTGTCAATTGAGAACCAACACAGACACATATACACCCAAACAAAAAGGAGAAAGACTTAAACAATCGTCATAATCACAATAATGGAAATATAACCTTTTATAGGGTAATAGGACATAGTGACCAAGCCCAAAATAAAAAGAAAGAAAGCCACCTACAATACAAATCAAAAAAACATGGCAATGCCGAAACAAGTCAATGGAATCTCTGTCCTGTCCCTCCCTAGGTTAGGTTTCACAACAACAATACAATCTTTTGTTAACGGTTTTTCATTAGTTTGATGTTTGCCACACAGAAATTATTCTTTGTTGCAGAAGTTTTGAAGAAAAAAAAAAGAAATTTTTTTTTTTTTTTTTTTTTTTGCAGGGAAGTACATCAATAAAATAAGAAAAAACTAGCATAATCCTAACAAGGCGTTGCAATAACAATGCGGGACATTGTTGTTATTTTCCGCTTTTGGTACCCAGTAACATGATGCCCAAAGGCAAATTAAGAGGTCATCATGTATGGCCACGAATCATATCGGCATCAGTATTCGACATTAGTGAATACAGCTGAATGGATGTAAGCAGGAATACCAAATAACAACAACAAAAAGAAAAAAACTTCTCCATTTTGCAACAACACAATTGTTCGATTCAACAAATTGGCGCACCTTATATCGAACGTAATGATTTAAAGCTTATTATTCATTGTACTCTAAGATGGTCTGACTGCCTGTCTGTCCATTCATCTGCAGTGTGGCATATTGCAGATATGATGATTCGACTGATGCCACTGATGATTCTGTCTAGTTTTGTTGTCATATCCACATTCAGCCACTGATGCATCATCAACCAGGAAGGATGAATCAATCAAACGAAAAGAGACAGAGACCAAGAGAGTGAAAGAAAAGAAAATATGAATCTAAGCATGGCTTTGAAATATGTTTTCCTATTGTTTGCTGGAATAGAAAAATATATTCATATACGGTAAAATAGGGCCTGGCATATTTGCAAGTTGTTGCAAGAGAACACACACACATTCACATTCGTTATGCAGAAGGAACATGAATTCTTTCCGGCATAAATTGAAGAATAACAATACGTTAGAGCAATGAAATATTGCAGTCTTTAGTTCAAGTTTTTTTGTTAGCTTAGTTTGATGAGGAAGTAAAGGTGGCTGTCGTAAAATGCAGTAATCTTGTCAGTATACCCTGTACCCAATGTATGCTGATAATTATTCGAAATAAAATATCGAACCCACTTGACACTATAAAATAGCGAATGATTTCGGAAAGTGTGGTGTGGTTCGGATGTAATTAAAAAAGTGTAGAAGCTTTAGCTAGGAATCAAATAAGTGGACCAATTATTCAAGTTTAAATTGTAACCTACTCGGCACCATACTTTCTAAATTGTAATAGATTTTGGTTGCAAATTTTCTATGTATACACAATAGGAGGATAATATTAAATTGCATCGACTTCCAATGTAATGTAATGAAAGGTTTTTACAACCCGCAAAGAACCATAAATTTTATATTCCAGATAAAATTTCAAAGTCCTAAAACCCTTAACACATGAACCGATATTGATAATTTTTGGTTGGATGTTACATGTGTTTAAAGTCCTAAACGTTCAGAAATTGAAGCCTACCATTATGTGGGGGATATACCTAAATTGAGGCCAATATCGTAATAACAACAGATATTATCAAGATTCATATGCTGGAAATCGGTTGGAAAAACAATTACATTTAAAAAAGTTAAATCCAAAAATGTACTAGAATGTATAAAAACCATAAATAATTTCTCGCGACATGGTCTCGCCATGCGTTTTCTCAAAAGGAGCCATGGGTCTTTTTTAAATTCCTTTTGCATGTTACAAACATATACACAAAGACATAATTCCCTGTACCAGAGTGTGGTGAAGGGTACAAAAAGCTAATAAGAAGACTGACCGGTATTCTCACTGGACATAACAGCCTGCAGACCCACATACACAAATTGGGTGCGAGGGAAGCAACTGGTGTAGAGCGTGTAGAGTAGACACCGAATCGTTAAAAAAACATTTACTACGCCACTGCCCAGCCTTTTCAAGATTCCGACCTTAGGGGGTGTGAGTGGAAAAAACCGAAGGTCAAAATTAAATTCATAGAAGTTTAGGACGGTCAAATCCAAAAATGATTTCTTCTAATTCTCTAGAGGGCACAACAGGACACTATTGTGTCCTAATATTGGACATGTGGTGATGTAAACCATCCCTCTTTTCAAAGTTGTGCCTATCGGCCTAACTTTGGCTCTTTGGTACATGATTTAGTTAATATCGGATGAAAATATATATGGGATCTATATGTAAATATGAACAGATTTTAATGAAACTTAACACGTGTCTCTCTAGATTCAATTTAATATGCTATGCACAATTTTTATACCCTTCACAACACTGTGGTACGGGGTATTATGTCTTTGTGCATGTGTTTGTAACAGCCAAAAGGAAACGAGATAGACTCATGGTTCCTTTTGAGAATATGCATAGAATAACTTTCTGGATCGTCCGTCCGTCCATGTATTTTTGTGAACAAAGTACAGGTCGCATTTATGAACCGATTTGGATGCAATTTGGCGTAGGTCACTAATTTGGCCCAATGACGAACCCTATTCAAATTGGAAAAAATCGGTTAAGATTTAGATATGGCTCCCATATATATTTTCGTCCAATTTAATGTAAAAGGTGCCCCAAAGTCCCTTAATATATTTCGGTTTGCACGAAATTTGGCACAGCTAAATGAATTAGGTATAGAATGATGTGTGTTAAGTTTACTGAAAATAGGTCCAGATTTAGATATGGCTCCCATATATACTTTCGTCCGATTTAATGTAAAAGTTGCGCCAAAGTCCCTATATATCTCTCGATTTGCACGAAATTTAGCACAGCGTAATGGCTTAGGTCTAGAATAATGTGTGTTATGTTTCCTGAAATCGGTTCAGATTTTGATATAGCTTCCATATCTGATCAAATTAAATATTTAGTATCGGTTGCAGAATGGCATGTTTATGGATTCAATTTCATTTTGCTGGTCTTTAAAACTGTGACGTCTGTTAGGATTCATCTGTTGAATATACCCAAAGTGGTGAAGGGTATCATATTGTCGGCCCCGTCCGACTTTACTACTTTCCTTACGGTTTGGTACATTAAAATAGGGGGAATTTTCTCCATTTACATAAAATCGGATGAAAATATATATGTGAGCTATATCTATATCTAGCCGATTTCAAAAAAAAAAAAAAAAAAAACTTAAACTAAATTAAATAGGCTATGCAAGATTTTGTCTCAATCAGACTGTGGTGTAATATTGTAAAATATAAATAAATCTGAATCGATTTTCACCAATTTTAATAGGGCTCATCCTTGGGTCAAATAAATGAGCTTTGACAAATTTCATCGAATAGTGATAATTTTTGATAGCAAGATTTTATACCCAGTAAAACCCCGAAATAGACAAATAATGTTATTTTAGTGATTCTTGGCATGTTCTCAAAGTTTACTATGGGTCTAACTAGTTGCCCTTTACACGTTGAAAATATATACCCAAAGTCATAATATCAAGTATCACAGTGTGGTAGAGGCTATGCATGGAAATGACAGAGGTTATTTGCAAGTGGAGGGAAAGTTGCACTAGTAAAATAAGCAAGGACCGCAACCACGAAAAATAAATGAGCCTTTGTTCCTAGAAGTTATTTTCATTGATATTTTAGGGAATTATTGTTTATAAGTCCCAGGAAGACATCTAAATTCTACTATAAGTTTTTCTTCTGTTACTCCTCTTGGGCCTCCCCAAAGCATTACGTTAATCATTTCATTTTATTTAGTCCACCTAAAAATATGATTGATCTACTGAAGTCTGTCTTAGACAATGAGGCTGCCATCCATCTTTACCTAGAAATATCGCCTTTTTGAATTTTGTGTAATTTGATGTTGTCATTTTCCACTGGGTGACGATATATCAGGCCATGTGGTTAATCCACCATAATGTATATTGTTTTTTTGATCAGAATAAAATTCTATGTCGATGTATGCATGTCCGGCTGTCTGTTTAAATCACGATAGAGCTCGCAATGTTTAAGATTGAGCCTTGAAATTGTTATTAACAATAGGATGTTTAGTATTGAAAATGCGATATATCGGCTCACGTAATAGAATAGCCCCCCAATATAACGGTCTCCCCAAATTTTCGGTAGTTTAGAGATTTCTGGCATGTTTTTCAACCGATTTGGCAGTAATTTGGGTTCTTTGGTATTTGGGTTACACATCCTCCATCCAAAAATGATCATCGGTGCTACCATTATTTTGGGGGTTTTAGACTGGATTTTCAGTCCAATATAAATTCGGTAGTTTAGAGATTTCTGGCATGTTTTTCAACAGAATTGGCTGTAATTTGGTAATTTGGGTTACACATCCTCCTTCCAAAAATGTTCAACTGTGCCCCCATTATTTTTTCGGTTTTAGACTGGATTTTCGTTGAGTATCAGATCCGCCTTAAAAAAAAATATTCGGTATTTTGAGGTTTTCGGGCAAATACTTCAACCTAATTGGTGAGCTTCAGCACATGGTTCAACCAATTTGGGAGCAATTTAATATTTTGGATTCTCATTGAGTAGAAAATGTCCCGGGAGATGCCCATGTATGTAACCCCAATTTTTAGGTTTTTTATGTGATATATATCTCCTGACTTTGTTATTTTGTGTTATCCTCAAATGTTGATAACCAAGATCGGTAATTATTTTGTCAGGGGGCTTCGGACGTATTTCATCTGGAGAAGAAGGTAGGCCTCTTTATACAAATATTCGAAATGAACTTTTAAATAACGTATATAACTTCGTCGCGATACAAATCAGAGACCCCTCGTTTTATAGTCTGGCATCTACTGCACTAAAACTACCCGAGACTCATCAATTTATGGACTCATAAAATTACAACATTCTTTGTGGTATTTTAATTACATATCCTTCGAGTTTTCTCTGTTGTAGATAATTTGCTTTTCTTGGATTCCCTTGTTATGATTAGATGAATTTGTTTGCCATGATTAGAAAAGTCTTTGGGTTTGGCTAAGTCGTGTTGGATTATGTAATTCGGAGATATTGAAAAGAATATCAAACAGTTTTATTAGCTATACAATTTAATTTTGATTTTGTGAAAAACATTCATTCTAACATATTGTTTTTTTAATGCCATGAAACATTAACTTGGTCTAATTTTGCAAATATCCTTCCATCTCATTCTCCTTGTCCACTGACGAAGTTGCAAAGGTTTCTGCATTGTCCAGAACTAAATATTTAGACAATGATCTAATGTTCAATCATAAACTTTGTATAACAATTTAAAAGGGATTTCATGTACTCCAACTATAGTTGTTTTACCATTCCACTCCTTTTCCTAAGTCCAGGTTTAAATATTTTAAATAATGTACGGATATATTTTGAAAACATCAGTACTCCAAATCATTGTAGCTGTACTGAGATTAAATTGATTCTCACACATTTTGTAAAATCTTCAACCTTATTTGCATACAATTCATTTATCCTTGAACTTGATTTTTGTCATCATCATTGTTGTTGTTCTTGTTGGGTATCATTTGTTTCCAGCCAGCACTCCTCGTCTCTGGGATTCCAATATTGAAAGAAAATTTTTCAAAAATGTCAAAAAACTCATAAATACTTCCGTTTTGCATATAATCTCGTGTTTTTTTTCTCTTCTTTTTTCGAACAAACCCTGGGAATATGAAGAAACTTAAACGAAAAGATTCACCCATCATTGCAGATAATGATCATTATCGGTTTAGCTTTGTCGGCATAAGTATTGTGAACAAAAGGATATAACAACTACAGATGGCGCTTACCACATTCAAGTATTTCCTTAAAAAATGTATACAAGTGTGCTTGGTTATCGTCGGACACACACACATATACATAAATACTCTCACGCACAATAAAATGTGTAACCAAAAAGGCAAAAAATCGTTTCACAGATATTTATGGTGCCCTGATGAGTATAAAGTTGGTCTGGTCTCTGGTGCAGCATCTCTGTGTGATGCTGCACATGCAAATGCGCTTAAAGTGGCCTTCAAGCAAGCAGTGTGTAGTTTTGAAGGTTTTGAATAGGTACTGTGGTATCAAAGGGTAGGAAAAGTACTGTCTTAAAATTGGACAAGGACCTTGCACGTGCCGAAGATAACGTGCATGTATGATGGCAATGTAGAAATATGGGCTTATATATAATATGTGTATATCTGGATATTTGGGGTTGATGATGAATGTTTTGGAACTATAACCGTACGACTAATTTTTGCAAAACGTTGTACCATTCAATGACTTGAACTTTCATTATATATTACGTGTTCCTTCCGAATTCAATCTCATCAAACAATTGATCATTTCACTGTGCACAATTATAAGCCACATCTTATCCAACAGACGAAGACAAACAAAACGCCACCGAAAACCGATTAAAATTGCTTATAAAGGACGGTGGTGGAGAACAATGATAAATGACAATGCAAAACAAATATGCCGCTCCATTAATATTATATATTTTTTGTATTTCAAAATAATACGGAATAAAAAAAAATGAATTTATATTTAATATCAAGTGCAGATGTCTCTCAAAAATTGAATGTAGGAATTACCACTTGAAAAGATTCTAGCTTTTAAAATTATTCAGATAAACATTGAATCATATATAACTGGAAAAGGTCGGTTAGCGAGCTCCTGATGACTTTATTTCCGAACTGGGGTTCAGGAAATTTTTGTTGGGGACTGAAACTAATGGACAATCTTCAAGGGACTGGGATGCAGAATTCCGGGAAAATTTGTTTGCCATAACTGTCATTCTGTCTCAAACAATTATTACTGTTCATATAAGGTAGAGTGTATATTATATTTTTCATTTCGTTTGCAACACATCAAAATATTTCCCAGATCTGGATAAAAAAATAACAATATTGACCTATGTTTCTGGGTAGCACCCCATGGATTTGGGCACATGTTTCTACTTAAGTTCCGCCATTTTGTTAATTGTAGTGCGAAGTCAATAATCCTAGTTCATACGAGAGCCAGACATGTACTCTTTCTAACACCATTGGAATTTTCGGATTTCGATGTTCCAATGAGGAGTTATCATGCCCGCCATCAAAAATAAGGACGTTTATTTGATTACAAAAACCAACAACAACAAAGATCAGCAAAGTTACAAACCTTAACAAGCATTGGTATTCATTCACCAGCCCATTTAAAATCTTAACCAGTAAGGAAAGTAGTAAAGTCGGACGGGGCCGACTATGTGATACCCTTCATCACTATGGGTATATTAAACAGAACAATTAACATGAAATTGGATGAACTAAAATATGTGATATTTATCTAAATGTGAATCAACTTAGATCAATCTATATGCATCTCATTTGTTTGATACAATGGGACAAATGTTGGGCCGTTGAGCTATGTCTGTACTTCTAGAAAACCCAACTACGTTATTCTATGTTCAATTTTGTACGTTATGCGAAATTTCATGTCAATTTGACAAACAACATTTGCACCGTTTACTTAAAATCGTACGAAAATATATGTGGAATCTATGACCAAATATGAACCGATTTCAACGAAACTTGTCACAGGTTGGGTTATACTAATTTCAGTACGTTTTGTTCCTATCAACCATATATTGGTTCCTTGGTTCGTCAATTACTTAAAATCAATCGATCTATGCAATATTAGAACTTTGGTACATTATTTACATTAAATCTGACGGAAATATATACATATCTAAATCTGAACCGATTTCACGAAACTCAGCACACATCATTCCAGGCTCAATCCTGTATGCTGTGCCAAATTTCGTGTAAATCGAAAGATTTATAGGGACTTTGGTGAATCTTTAACATAAAATTGGAAGGAACTATATATGGAAGCCATAACTACATCTGGACCGATTTTTACGAAACTTGGCATAAAGCAGTCTGGGCTCAATTAAGTACGTTATGCCAAATTTCGTGCAAATCTTTGGTGCATCATTTACATAAAATCGGACGAAACTATATATATCGGAGCTATATCTAAATCTGGACCGATTTTCACGAAACTTGGCAGACATCGCTCTAGGCTCAATTCAGTACGTTACGCCAAGTTTCGTGCAAATCGAAAGATATATAGGGACTTTGGTGCACCATTTACATTAAATCGGACGAAACTATATATGGGAGCTATATCTAAATCTGGACCGACTTTCACGAAACTTGGCAGGCATCACTCTAGGCTCAATTCAGTATGCTATACCAAATTTCGTGTAAATCGAAGGGTTTGTAGGGACTTTGGTGAATCTGTAACATAAAATCGGAAGGAACTATATATGGAAGCTATATCTAAATCTGGACCGATTTTTACGAAACTTGGCATAAAGCACTCTGGGCTCAATTAAGTACGTTATGCCAAATTTCGTGCAAATCGAAAGGTATATAGGGACTTTGGTGCATCATTTACATAAAATCGGACGAAACTATATATGGGAGCTATATCTAAATCTGGACCGATTTTCACGAAACTTGGCAGACATCACTCTAGGCTCAATTCAGTATGTCATGCCAAATTTCGTGAAAATGGAAATATATATAGGGACTTTGGTGCACTATTTACATAAAATCGGACGAAAATATATATGAGAGCTATATCTAAATCTGGACCGATTTTCACGAAATTTAGTAGACATCACTCTAGGCTCAATTAAGTACGTTATGCCAATTTTCGTGCAAATCGAAAGATATATAGGGACTTTGGTGCATCATTTACATAAAATCGGACGAAACTCTATATGGGAGCTATATCTAAATCTGGACCGATTTTCACGAAACTTGGCAGACATCACTCTAGGCTCAATTCAGTATGTCATGCCAAATTTCGTGCAAATCGAAATATATATATAGGGACTTTGGTTCACTATTTACATAAAATCGGACGAAAATATATATTAGAGCTATATCTAAATCTGGACCGATTTTCACGAAATTTAGTAGACATCACTCTAGGCTCAATTCAGTACGTTACGCCAAGTTTCGTGCAAATCGAAAGTTATATAGGGACTTTGGTGCACCATTTACATAAAATCGGACGAAACTATATATGGGAGCTATATCTAAATCTAAACCGATTTTCACGAAACTTTGCACACATCATTATAGGCTCAATTCAGTACGTTATGCCAAGTTTCGTGCAAATCGAAAGATATATAGGGACTTTGGTGCAGCATTTACATAAAATCGGACGAAACTATATATGAGTGCTATATCTAAATCTGGACCGATTTTCACGAAACTTGGCAGACATCACTCTAGGCTCAATTCAGTACTTTATGCCAAATTTCGTGCAAATGAAACGATATATAGGGACTTTTGTGTACCATTTACCTTAAATCGGACGAAAATATATATGGGAGCTATATCTAAATCTGAACCGATTTTTCCCAATTTCAATAGGGTTCGTCTTTGGGCCAAATAAGTGAACTGTGCCAAATTTCATCCAAATCGGATCATAAATGCGACCTGTACTTTGTTCACAAAAATACATGAACGGACGGACGGACATGCGTAAATCGACTCAGAAAGTGATTCTATGCATATTCTCAAAAGGAACTATGGGTCTATCTCGATTCCTTTTTGCTGTTACAAACATATGCACCTGTACCACAGTGTGGTGAAGGGTATAAAAATAAAAAATCGTGAATGAAAAATCGTGAATGAAAAATCGTAAATGTTATATATAACGCTACACCCCAAAAATCTTTGTTTTGAGTAGCTAGATCTCATGTTTCAACCTACGCTACGTTTCAAATTTCTGTATTTTGGGGAGCTTAGACACGCGCTTTAATCAAATTAGCTGTAATTGTGTATTTTGGACTCTTATTGAGCAAAAAATCTACGTACCATAAAGATCAGTATTGGCCCAAGTTTTTGGGTAGCTCCATGGGCATGCTTTTCAACCGAATTGGGTCTAATTTGATATATCAAATTCTTAAGTGGTTCCAAATCTCCCTCCCAATAATGTTTAATGTCAGTTTACGGTTTGGTAGAGCTCTCATAGAACGGTACCATCCCATTTTCGGTATTTTTAAGACTTTAGCAACCTTTTTCAACCGATTGGGCTGTATATTGGTATAAAGGTATATGAAAGGCTTATTTATTTACATAATTTGTGACTAACCCCTCGTAAAACTTCCAATTTTTTAACCGAATTTTCTATTGGGTTTCCCAACTAGAATGTCGGTAATATTCGGTAATAGCATGTAACAACCTACAATCACATAACACCATAACACAGTCCTGTTCCGGTCGACATAAAGAATTTTGAATGCACCCCACTTTGTGGAGGGTATAAAAGGACCTATTTACTTGTTTTATATATTTTTGATCAGGAGAATTTATTTTGCACAAATACCTTTACAATGAGGTCAAGTGCAAAAAAGTCTATTTCAGTTAGCGATTATGTATAGCCCCATATCAAAAATCAAAATCTAGAATTTCGAAATTTTTATACCCTACACAATTATGTTGTCAGGGTATTATAACTTTGTGTGGCCCGAAGAGTTTTTAACGTCGCGAAATATTTGTCCTAGACCTTTTACTATACCGATGGGGGACACAATTATGGGCCAATGCTAATGATCGGATAATATTTAGAGATGAAATGGACCAAACACTTTATTGTTTTATCTTTTTCTGATCGCTCTGGAGGCCACAACTATGGCCCGAACATCAGGAAATTTAACATCATGATGAAGATCGGTACAAATTTAGCGGGTTAAATGGACCCAGACTTTTGTGTGAAAAATGACAAAATTTGCATTTTATGATATTCCTGAAGGACATCTGCAGGAGGAGAAGGATAGACGATAAGGTGATATTTAAATTGATACCAATTATATAGTTGTATTTACTCGGATGTGGAAGTGGAAGTAATTATTTATAGGAGTCTACCTATTATGATATTGTTTGGTATTCCCATTACAATACTAGACATAAGAAATGTAGGGATGTTGTCTAAAAAATGTGCCTAATGTTCCGGCTATTGTCGAGGATTACGCCTACAATTTTCTGTGATGAACAGGTGATATTTCGGGGATGAAATGGACCAAAAACGCCACAACTATAAACCAAACATCGGTGATTTTCCATGGGAAAGGCGATTTGACCATTTAATTCGAGTAGCTGTCATGGTAATAAACGGTCACTATTTAGCGGATCAAATGAACCAAAACTTTTTTGTGAATAATAACAACATTTAAATATTATGGATGCCGCAGAGGACTGTTGAATTCTAATCGGCCAAGAGAAAAATTCCATTCTTGGCTATTTCAAATTGCAAATAATTGGCTCTTACAGTATCATAAACACTATTCATAATTTTACCCATATTTTGGCTGCCAATATCTGCCCCTCTGACTTATAAGCCGCTTTAAAAAGTGTCCAAAATGCTAAAAATGTCAACATTTGGGGATACCTGTTTGTAACAGGCAAAAATAATCGAGATAGACCCATGGTTTCTTGTGAGAATATGCATAGAATCTGTCCGTCCGTCCATGTATTTTTGTTAACAAAATACAGGTCGCATTTATGATCCGATTTGGATGAAATTTGGAGCAGGTCACTTAATTGGCCTAAGAACGAATCCTATTGGAAATGGGAAAAATCGGTTCAGATTTAGATATAGCTCCCATATATATTTTCGTCCGATTAAAGGTAAATGGTGTACCAAATTCCCTATATATCTTTCGATTTGCTCGAAATTTAGCATAGGGTACTGAA